>NW_024068985.1:0-86524 GCF_009389715.1 Phoenix dactylifera | reverse complement strand
AACATATCAATCAGGGACCATACCCTGCTATGACTGTCAACACCTCACCATTCCCAAGAATGTACTGCACTGCGCGCCACAAGCAAGCTCTGGCTGCACGTCATCTCCTCCCATGATGGAAACGGGCCATCCACGGCAACTCATTACTTTACACGTAACCCATTAATTCGCCCAGTCACATCACAGGTAACCCTGCCACTCTCCCTATAAAAGGGAGCTTCTCCCTCTAAAAAGGGGCTGGAGGCTTCTTCATCCCAAGGGAGGCTTCGGACTTCTACATACAGTCCCTCTCCTTCTCCAAAATTAAGCCCCCTCTGACTTAAGCATTGGAGGACCGGCGCCGGAAACTCCGACCACCGGCTTCTCGCAGGTCTCCGGAGGACGCCGCCTGCCGACGGACCGCCGCCACCTCCTGATCCAGCACCGGAGCTCCTCCTCCTCAGCCGACGGCCGCCTCCGGGTCCAATTTCCAGCAACAGAAGGCACTAGCAGTAGTGGAAAAGATAGGGACTTGATAATTGATGCCATTATTGCAAACATATATATATATATATATGTATATGTATTCTGAAAATATAAATTATCTGGCAAAGCATCCTAAATATCTATAACCTGGCAAATTATAAGTGGTTGTGGCCTTGTCACTAAGAAACCAATTTTGAGAAAGAGCTGGTTTGCATTAGAGCTGATCAAAATCCGGGCCGGGCCAGGCTCTATAGCAAAAATTAGGCCCGATGGCTATACCCAGGCCCGACCCGACCCAACTGTCGAACTTAAATTTTTGTCCAGGCCCAACCCGACTTTATAAATATGGTCCCAAGTCCGACCCGACGGGCCCGATTTTTTCTTTGTTTGGAATCTGGAAATGGGCCAGAATGGCCCAACAGCTTAATGGGCTCTCTAAAACTGGATGTATTTTTCTACCTTTATTTTATTTTTCCAATGATTAATTGGGTTCAACACATGACTTGTGGTGCCAACTTTTTGAGACAAACATCTTGATTAATGATAAGAATATAACTAGCCTATTTCAAATAGATAATGTTGGTGGTGGGTTCAAACTTTAGAATTTGGATATATCTACGAACATTAAAAAAGAAAAAATTCGCAGCTTCAAGCCAATAGAAAGAAAATAAAATATATGAAATATTGTTGTCCAGCTGAAAATTATAGATTTTATAAATATGGTCCCAGGTCCGACCCGACAGGATCGATTTTTTCTTTGTTTGGAATCTGGAAATGGGCCAGAATGGCCCAACAGCTTAATGGGCTCTCTAAAACTGGATGTATTTTTCTACCTTTATTTTATTTCTCCAATGTTAATTGGGTTCAACACATGACTTGTGGTGCCAACTTTTTGAGACAAACATCTTGATTAATGATAAGAATATAACTAGCCTATTTCAAATAGATAATGTTGGTGGTGGGTTCAAACTTTAGAATTTGGATATATCTACGAACATTAAAAAAGAAAAAATTCGCAGCTTCAAGCCAATAGAAAGAAAATAAAATATATGAAACATTGTTGTCCAGCTGAAAATTACAACCCAATAATAAAAACTACAAACTTAGACAACTACATATTTAGACAAAATACAAATTACATTGTCCCATTAACATTGTAACAAACATGCATATTTGTGCATTCAAAAGTAAATGTAACCATAATTCTTGAAGCCACTTCCATGATAGCAAACTGTAGAAGAACATCCTTGCAACTTCTAACTCTCAAAACCTACAAACACAAAATTGAAACATTAGCAATTGCTAATGATTGAACATGAATAATTGTTAGAGTTATTAATAGAATATCTAAATGACCGAACCATGTAATCCATCTTCCATCTCTTCCTCATCATCTTCATCCTTACTAGATTCTTCCATGTTAGCTCCTAAGACCTCCGATTGTCCTAAAAAAATATAAAAACAAATAAATATGAAACAATAGAAAATTAGTTTTTATTCAAATATATATTAGAGGAAAAAATAGAAAAACAAGCAAAGATTTAAAGAATTACCTAATGAGAAGCCCTTTGCTCGCAACCAATCCTCATAACATGCAATAGCTTGAATTGTCTTTGGTAAAAGTGAGCTTCGCCAAGGATTTATCAACTTTTTACCCATACTGAAGGCAGACTCTGAAGGGACTGTTGATATAGAAATGGCCAAAATATCATGAGCCATCGATGCAAGCTCGGGAAAACGACCTGAGGCATCTCTCCAATACACTAAAATATCCAAATCGATATATAGCCCAAGATTTTGCTCGTCCAAGTAAACATCTAATTGTGACTTCCCATGATCAGGCTTTCGTTTTTTACTCAAAAATAATTCATAATCTTCAAAACTATCTGCATCACTCTTGCCAACATCACTGCCACTAAAAGTTCCAACCTTGGGAGAAGAGACTGAAGTTGAACGCAACGTATACTTCTCAAATAAATCATACAAAATATTCTTAATATTCTAAACCATCTCCCTTGCGCTAATCTCTCTATAAAGTTTAGAATAACAATATTCAACTAACTCTAACATGTAGTGGGGATCCAAAACTGTAGCACAAGATAAGATCAAACTATACTCAGACTAATACTTGTGAAATTTAACTTGCATCTCTCTAACCATATCAACCATAAAATCATATGGGACATTAGTAGTCTCTATCAATTTTCTATGAATCTCCCACACCTTCTTAAAATAAATGTTCGATGTTGGATGCTTACTAGCAGAAAACTGATTAGTCACATCATAAAACACTTTCAAAAACTTATGAAGAATAACTATTTTTTCCACTCTTCTTCAGAAAGTGCAAAGATTCTAAATTCTCTATCACGCTGTCCCTAGTGATCTAAAACTACCTTGAAATAATGTGCACGGTCCAGCATTAAAAAAGTAGAATTCCATCTAACACAACAATCAGAACGCAATCTTTTTCTGGTATTCTAATGAAAACTTTTTTCAGTAATTTCATAAAACTTCTTCTTCTTTGGAATTGAATTTTTCAAATGTTTGGCCACATTTCTAATTTTACAAACAACACCATCAATGAGATTCGGACCAGCTTGCACAATAAGATTTATAATATGGTAGCAACAATGAATTTGAAAAAAATCACCACCATGCAAGAGAGATTTATTTGCAAGAAGACTAATCTTAAGAGAAGTAGTCATGTTATTATTATAAGATACATTATCCAATGTCAAGGTAAAAATCTTACTATCAATTTTTCATTGATTCAAGCATAAAGCGATCTCATCAGCAATAGAAAGCCCATCAAAGGGGGGGGGATCAATCTAATGTGATGTGATGCAAATATTTTCATCTTGTGTGTTATCATTTTTCCAATTATCAAAAAGTCCAACAGATTCTCCCTGTGCTTGTGCTAACTCCTCCTTCACAACATTCATTTCATCCATGTAATATTTTAATGCATCTCTCCTAATAGTATGCCTACTCATGGTTTTGTATTGAGGACACATAACAAATACCATATATTTAAAACCAGGTTCCGCACAAGTTGTAAAAGGATGTGCACCAGCAATAATAAATATACAAATAGCTCTACGAACTTCTTCTGGATCAAACTTAGGATTTTTCAAATGCAAAGATGTGCTTCCAAAAGTTGTGGTTTCAGTTGAAATAATGTAATTCCTTATGTCATGATGAAAACATTTAGAACATCTTTTTAAGTAGCACCATATATGAGACGTACTATTCTTAGAAGCAACTGAAAAAATCTCCTTGCAATACTTACATTGTGCTTTCAATATGTCCTTATCTTCGGTTGGAAGCTTGACCATGTGCAACCACACCTTTGATTTTGCTTTACTATCCTTGACATAACAATTCTCGCGCTCATTATCCGCCACAGGAATAGGTAAACTTTCGCTTTCCTTTGATATAAGCCTATCCAAAAATTATACAACTAATTATACAAAAAATTCAGTTCATAAGAATTATCCTATCAACAAACCATCCCTTTATTACTTGGGATACTAGTATTTATCATAATAAAAATAAAGCCCCATCCAATTGAAAAAAAAGGAACATGCAAAGAAGGGACTCAATGTACCCACCGTACTAATAATATTTTTAATTACATTTCTTATTACAATTGCAAGCTTCATTTTAAAATTCAAAAATTTTACCATGACTACTAAAGAAAAAAGCTCCATTGCATGTCATCATGTCTGCAGAAGGAACAGAGAGCATGGTCATAATTATTAAATTAACTAAAACATTTCAAGACTTAACACCACCATTCTATCAAAGGCAACCTTCAGTACCTCTCTTACTATCTTTTGCCCATGAAATGAACAGAAAGGCATCAACTGAACTATCATAAAAAAGCTCCAATAATCTGAAAAAAATAGAAACTAAGTCTTACCGGTGAGTCTGTGGCTGGAGCTGTAGAAAGTTGCCAGCTGGTGGAGAAGGACGCGAAGAGCCTCCGGTCGATCGTTGAAGAGGCGACGGCACCGAGGGCAGCTACAGGAAAACCGGCGGAAAGGGGAGCAGCTCTCAGGCTCTCAGCGAGAGAGGGGGGGGGTAGGGTTTCTTAACTCTTAAGTCTTAAGTCTTAACTTAAGAGTTAAGACTTAACTTTATATATATATATATATATATATGGTGTTTTATATATAAAACGCGGGCCGGGCCGAGTCATTTTTAAAAGTTCTAGGCCCGGCCCGATTTTTTGGTCGGGCCACTTTTCCTGCTCAGGCCCGACCCATGGGCCTTTTTTTTAATGCCCAAGCCCGAAAAATTCTAAGTCAGACTGGGCGGGCCAGAAGGCCCGTGATTAGCTCTAGTTTGCATATAATAGCCCTTTTGTAACCATTTGGGGGCCTCCTCTATTATGTGACATATCCTCCGTTATCTTTTACTTTATATTATCATAACATATAATATTATATAATTGATTTTATATGGGTTTATAACGTTATAAAGATTCATCATTAAATAAATTTGGTATTTGTACTATTCTCCTAATAAAATAATCTTTTGAATTCAATTTCTTTCCCAAAATTTTCCTCCAAAATGTTTTTACCATGTGAAAATTATTTTATCAATGACAAAAGTCTTGACAATAATATAGTTTTGTTGTTAGAAAGCTTCAATTATTGATCATTATTGTTGTGGTGGAAAATGAACTTGATGATATAGTACATCCGGATTGGCCTAGTTTAGCATTGTGTGGCATCCCGCGTAGCCTGACCAAATCCATCTTGGTCAAACTAGGAAGCAGGACAGGCAAACCAAAAGACCTTCGAGGCCACAAATCACTTGACAAGAAATAGTGTAGCTCGGACATTCCTCAGCTTGGTGTCTACTCCAAGTCGACCTGAACCTCACCACCTCAACAGCCAATTTTTCCTACACACGAAAGTGCATTCCAACCATCAAGCCAGACACAAAGATTACCATAATAGCCTCCAAGGATTATGCTAAATCTACAAGTGGTTACACATGACCTTAGGTTGTTAAGATACAATTCACAGGAGATTCGAAACCCTGCAGCTATAAAAAAACCTAGAGATCCTTTATGTTAGGTAACAATTCAATTCCTCAAAGACTAAATCATCCTTAAGTGCTATGAAGTGCAAGAACGGCTAGTTTCTAGAGAGAGAAACTCTGGGGAGGAAAATCTCCTCTGAGGTATTAACGACTATTTCTGACGGTGAAGAGCTCGGCGAGGTCATCGTCGGTCAAGGCGAAGGGGCGCATTGGCATTGCGTCGGGCCGGCCGGTTAGAATCCCCCGAGGGGCAAGCATGCGACACCCGGTGGAGGGCGACTGGCACGACGGCTGGGGTTCCGCGGTCAGATCGACGACTTAGGGAAGCCCTCATTTTTCTTAATTAAGGGTTTTCTTCCTTGCAGGGCGGCAACTCCACTACCATGGATCGAAAGGGGAAGCAGCTGGCGGAAAGTTAATGGAGGGAGTAGCAAGAGGCAACGGTTAAGGCTAACGGCATGGGAGACCTCCGACACCTGGTTGAGGCGGGCCGTGGGTGACTCAATGGCCATGGCCGCAGAGGTTAAAGTGGCTGAGCCGCCGCTTCCCGACATCCTGACACTATCGGAGGAACCATTGGGCGGCTTGGCTGGAGTGGAAAGGACGGGCGGCCGGTAGTTCGCAGCCTTGGTTGCTGTGTTCCGGCGGAATGGGTGGCTAGGGATGTGGCTGCCCGGGCCAAGTTGAAGGAGGTGGGGGCCGTCCTACTTGCGGACGACTACCTAGCATTGAGGTTCCGGTCGACGGAGGACCAGGATCAGGCCCTCGGCGAGGGCCATGGGTGGTGCGGGGTAGCTTCTCGCGACTTCAAATCTTCTGTCCCATTTTCTTGTCCACTCTATGTTCCACCTTTAATTAAATGACAAGTGTCAAAATTTGATAGATGGGACAAAAGAATTATTAGGTGGAGAAATCCATGGCACACAAGGCATAAACGTCCCCAACCGGACTGCAGTAATTACTAAGAACCTTCACACCTCCTGAGATATAATAGATAGCCAAAGGTTCGATCAAACCATCAACTCTAAGGCCATTATTTGTAGTCACAGCAAACTCCATGCAGGCACTTTAGGATTCAAGCTTTCCTACCTAGTGACATATTGGGAATTGTATCCTAATAGTCAATCGTCAGCATATTAATGATTGAATTTGTAAATGAATTGACAAATTAATAAAGTGTTATTTTGCATTATTCATTATTTTACATCTTCAAATGAACTCTTATATGATGAAGTCCTTAGACTTATTAATGATAAAGGAGGATTTATCTTCGAGTCCTTATGTAATAACCCAAAAAATTTTTTATATAAAAAGGGATAGAATAGTCCTTTAAAATTGATATTAGGGGTAAAATTGGAAGGAATCAAAAGATAATGGCATATTGTAGATACGTTGAAGTGGTAAGGGTAAATTGGAAAGAAATCAAAAGTTAATGGCATAACAGTAGATTGTTGAAGTGTTAGGGGCAAAATGAAAATTTAATAATATTAAAGAAAGGGTGAATAGTATCTTGATGTGATTTAATTGGAGGGTTTGAGCTGGCTCACGGAATGAAGCAGAGAAAGAAAGAGGGAGGAGGTTCTCAGACGGCAACAGAGAGGAAGAAAGGAAGGAGAGGAAAGGAAAGGAAGAAAGGAAGGAGAAGAGAAGAAGAAAAAGAAAAGGAAGGAGATCCCGGTTGCGCTGCCAGCTGAAGGAAAAAGTGTAATCTCCTTTCCCCTCTACGCAAGGACCTCGATTTTCAAAAAGAAAAAGTAATATCCATCCTATCTAGTCTTTTGATGATATTAGGCTATACAAAGGTGGATGTAGTCTAGAGGGGTCGGATAAGGGTTGTAGAGGTGGTTAAAAGAGGAAGAATCGGATTTCGACAAATTTTTTCCGGCACTACGGAAAAACGTGTCGAAGTCTCAACTTCGGCGAATTATTTCGGGGGTCAACGCCTCCGATAGTGATGCATATTACTATTATGGAATCCTCTATGAGCGTAGGATGTTAGATAAAAATTTCATCAAATTTGGAGTCTGGAAAGTGGATCAAACCCGGATGAAGTAACCGGCTGTCGGTCGGGTTAATGTTCATCCGGGTGGAAAATAGGGATTCATGCTATAATAGGGTATTAAGCCTAGATCAAGCTAAAGGGACCTTGTACTCATGCAAGAAGTTCCTAATACACATAAATGGTGAGTTAATTAATTAAAAAGAAAAAGAAGAAAGAAAAGAAAAGATTTAGGGAACGGAGAGTTGAATCAATTAAATTTCCTATGTTATAATTGGCACGTAGAATATGACCCTTGATACAAGACTAAATGTATTGTAAATGCATGTCACAGTTGGGCAAGAAGTTAGGGAGCAAGAAGAAGAAGCCCCCTACTGCCTACATAAAGTTTTGGAGGCGTATCGAGGCCGTGCCGGATCGGCAGGTAAGTGGGAGTTTGTACTTTGCACCATGAGCGCATCCTTATTCATTTTCATAAATGTTGCCAAGTGTGACTTGATTCACTGAGCTTATTGATTAATTGTTGTAGTAGATTCCTCTATAATCTTGATTCTCCATGCTTGATTATTTGTACATGCATTTGAGGGAGCATTGAGAGGAATTATGAGGGTTGATGAGTAATCAAATTGATTCCGAATTGTGAAATTATTTCTTTTGTAAATTGATTTTATTTCCTCTATTTTAAAGATTTGTAGAGCCTTTTTAGTGGTATATTGAGTTGTATTGCACTTCCTTGACCCTCACTCCTAACCCTGATGTTAGTTTATGATTGGGTCATGATCGAGTGAGTGGTAGTCTTGATTATACTCCTTTTTAGTAGAGTATTGGGAGGGTGCATTATGGCATTTATGCATGGCTTGGCAGTATCTGCAGGACACCTATAGTCGATGGGGTTGAACATCGGCCTTTGTGCAATAAGTAGCCTTCTGGGTGGGTGGAGCCCAGTCCCTTTCTAGGGGGACACGGCCCTAGGCGTAGGATCGGCCGGTCCTACGACTTATATTCTGCTTGCCGCCGGGCATAGTAAGACCCCGGAGGTGCAGTATGGCTTTCCGCGGATGTAGAATTCCTGCGAGGTGCCGTTTAGTATATAGTCTGGGTATCATCAGTTAAAAATCAAAAAGGAAGATATATTGAAGACTGCATTCAGAACGAGATATGGGCACTATGAGTTTCTAGTGCTTCCATTTGGGCTGACAAATGCCCCAGCAGCATTCATGGATTGATGAATAGGGTCTTTAAACCCTATCTTGACAGATTTGTGATAGTCTTTATAGATGATATCCTCATATATTCTAAGAGTCAGGCTGATCATGAAGGGCATTTGAGGATAGCACTACAAACCTTGAGAGAACATGAACTGTATGCCAAACTACCAAATGTGAGTTCTGGCTACAAGAAGTTGGATTCTTGGGACACATAATATGTAAGGAAGGAATCAGGGTAGATCCCAAGAAGATTGAGGCAGTTATGGATGGGCCGAGACCAACAAATGTAACAGAAATCAGGAGTTTTCTGGGTCTGGCTGGTACTATAGGAAGTTTGTAAAGGACTTTCAAAAATAGCTACCCCATTAACAAAGCTGACTCGGAAGCATGTTAAGTTCATTTGGACAGATTCTTGTGAACAGAGCTTTCAGAAGCTGAAAGATTGCCTCACATCAGCTCCAGTTTTGACTCTACCCACAGATACAGGCGGGTTTGTAGTCTACTGTGATGCTTCTAAGTGGGATTGGGATGTGTGTTGATGCAGAATGGCAAGGTGATTGCATATGCATCCAGACAGCTAAGAAAGCATGAAGTAAACTATCCCACTCATGACTTGGAAATGGCTGCTGTCATATTTACATTAAGATATGGAGCATTATTTATATGGTGAGAAATGTGAAATATATACTGATCATAAAGCCTCCAGTACATTCAGCAGCAAAGAGATTTGAATCTCAGACAGAGAGATGGATAGAACTGTTGAAGGATTATGACTGCCAAATCCTGTATCATCCGGGGAAGGCTAATGTTGTAGCAGATGCATTGAGCCGGAAATCAATGGGCAGTTTATCTCACATTCCGGCCAGAGGAGAGAGATAGTCAGAGATCTGGCAGATTTATTTGCTCAGGGACTATCTTTTGGGGTATCAGAGGTTCGTCTTTGATTGCACAATTTCAAGTGAACCAAGGTTGATATATGAAATCAAGGTTTCACAGGATTTATATCCAATCCTTATGAAACTGAAAGGAGAAGTGCAATCAGGACAGACAGAAAGTTTCAGATTGTGGATGAATGTTGATATGTGGCAGTAGGCTATGTGGCCGAATGTGGGAGATCTGAGACAGAGGATTATGCATGAAGCACACAGTACTCCCTATAGCATTCATCCTGGTTCCACCAAAATGTATCATGATATCAAAGGCATATATTGGTGGAACGGATTAAAAAGGGATGTGGCCAAATATGTGGCTTCTTGTTTGACTTGTCAACAAGTGTGTTGCCCAAGGTGACAAGCCAGGAGGGGGGGGGGGGTGAATTGGTTTCTCTTAATTTTAACTATCTTACTTATGTTAAATGATGAGTTAGTGGAATTAAACAAATCACAATACAAACAACAAGAAGTATAGTGGTTCGGTGCTCTCCTTAGCACCTACGTCCACTCCCCAAGCGACCCCTTGGGAATTCACTATAATCCGCGGATTACAGTTGGATTGTTTTTCGGGCTCACAATCCAAAAACCTTTACACTTTGGTTTTCCGGGATCACCAAAAACCTATGTTGGTTTTACGGGCTCACCAAAGAACCTATACAATTGTTTTACGGGTTTACCAACAACTACGTTGGTTTTACGGGCTTACCAACAACCTATGTTGGTTTTTCGGGGCTCACCAACGAACCTTTATAATTGGTTTTACGGGTTCACCAATCAACCTATTCCGTTGGTTTTGCGGGCTAACCAACTAACCTTTACAAGGAGTTTAATAAACAAGTAAGAAGATTTAAGCTCCTAGATGAGCAAATATAACAATATAATCTACAAAGAAGAGTTTAGAGAATAGTTATCGCTTGATGTGACTTCTCTCTTCTTTGTCAAGGATGCTTCACTCTTCAAGGGTGGATGGAGCTCTTAATGACTCTTGGAATCTGCTCAACCACTTTCTTTTGACTCTTGAATGAAGCTCTTGGATGAAGCTTGCCTTGCTAGGGTTCTCTCTTGAATGCACTTGATGTATTTTCCCAAAGCTTACTTCCTCTGATGATACTCCCTTTTAAATACTTCTCCAACCTCCAAATAGTGCTTCCTGACCGTTGGATTGAAGAAACTAGCCGTTGGGAGTCCAAAAAGCACTTCTGCACAACTAGCCGTTATGCTTCTGCCCGTGCTGGGTCGACCCAAGAAACCGTGCTTGGGTCGACCCAAACTTTTCTTGGGTCGACCCAAACCACTATTCATCAGATTTGGGTCAGCTCAAACTTTTCTTGGGTCGACCCAAACCACTGTTCATCAGATTTGGGTCAGCTCAAACTTTTCTTGGGTCAGCCCTCTCAAAACCACAGAACCTTGCATTTCAGCCTTCCTTCACTTGGGTCAACTCAACATTTCTTTGGGTCGACTCAAGGTTAGTTGGGTCGACTCAACTTTTACTTGGGTCGACCCTCTCAGGGTTTCCAGAGAACCTTTTCTATCATGTATTTTGTCATTGTCTTTGGGTCGACCCTCTCACTGTTTGGGTCGACTCAAGCTTGGGTCGACTCAACTTCATCTTGGGTCGACCCTCTCAGTATTTCCAGAGAATCATTTTTCCGAGTCTTTGAGAGGCTTGAGGTTTGGGTCGACTCATGCTTTCTTGGGTCGACCCAACTTACTGTTTATCTGTGCCATTTTTGCAGAAGTGTGCCAAATGCTTTCTTGATGTGCCGGAGTCGACCCAATCAACCTTGGGGTCGACTCAATCCACACTTTGCTGCAACTCAATGTTAGATTCATCTAAATTAAACAATGAAATGCATTTATACAAATATACTGAGAGTAACAGACTTATAAATGAAGTATCGAATTAACTTGTAACATACTCTTGATTATTGCTTGTTAATCATCAAAATAACATTATCATCCTCAATCTCCCCCTTTTTGATGATTACAAAATATAGAGTATGAGCCTATTGATACTTATCTTAAAATCAGTTTTAAAAGGGTTCAAGTTGCTGAATTTCAGCTTTTCAAATATGAGAGTGAAGTCTCCCCCTATATCATTCAAATGTTTCCAATTTGACTTTTTGAATTGCTCCCCCTTTCATTTATATTTCATTAAAGATGAAACTTCAAAAATTTGAGATAAAACATGAGTTTCAGATTATGTATCGAGGTTGTGAAAGGTATGTGCCAAATTCTGAAATTCTATGTGCCAAATTCTGAGATTTGATAGAAATTTTTGATTTGATCATTTTCATTGTTACAAATTGCTCCCCCTTAAATGTATATGCTTTCCTATATGATTTTCAATTTGTTTTACAAGTAATTTCTCTTTTCTTACACAATTTCTTATTTCTCCTTGTTATTTCTCTTTCTTTACTTCAACTTCTTATTACTCTTTCTTTACTTCTCCCCCTTTTTGTTATCATCAATAGATGCATGGGAAAAGACACAATAAATAACAAACATTCAAACTTCATTGATCAAAATAGGAACATTTTAGTACATTCATGCCAAAAACAAAAGCAATTACAATGTTCCTTAATCAAAGTTTAAAGATACATGATAAACACAAAATACATATGAGAACTAGATATCTAGCCTAGGCTCTAAATAGAAATGCTAATATCAGCCTAGGGAGTATCTAATGGCTGGGATCTAGTCCTCATCCTCCTAGTGTACGTGGCGAGGAGAGGTCGGCTCTGTAGCTTCTCTTTCCGCACGTTGGATCCGTGAGACTCTCCCGGATCGCTTGGCTACGGCTCTCTTGGGTCCCATTTCTCCAAGATCTTGAAGTAATCTAGTGTTTGGAGATAATTGGAGGAGATTGGAGAGTACGGAATAAGGTTTTCGGAAGAGGACAAAGGGTAAACAGTGCCCTAGAAGCTCACGGGTCCCCCTTTTAACAGTGGGGTCCCGACGTTGGGTCGACTCAAGAATTTTCTTGGGTCGACTCAACGTTGGGTCGACCCTATTCTGGGTTGGGTCGACTCAAATTCAGAAATTTTTTCTTTCTCTTCCTTTTCGTTTCTAAAAATTTTCTTTGCTTCCAATCCTTACAAATTCTTTCTGGGACAATGATACATGAGTAAGGAATCTATAGATTACAAGTTTGACTCATGTTTCATGGGTTTTTAGAAATGGGAGGAATGTATCATGAGACTGCTTGCTCCCTTTTATATCTCTTCAATAATAAAAAAAATCACATATGCCTAATTCCCTCCTTAGCGTGCAGAATCTATCTTCACTCAAGGGTTTTGTGAATATGTCAGCTAATTGTTTTTCAGTACATATATGCTCAATACATATGTTTCCATTTTGCACATGATCCCTAATAAAATGATATCTTATTTCTATGTGTTTGGCTTTAGAATGAGACATTTAAGATGTGAGCCAAAAGAGATCTCTAACTGTAGATTCCAAAGATATTTTTCAAATCAAGTGTAGATGGAATCTTTTTCAAGTTATTTCAAGAAGTATCAAGAATAATATTCAAAGAAGGCACGAATGAAAGTTCAACACCTTTTTATATATATATATATTAAGTATATAGCAAGATGAGAGCAATCTAATTAATTTTCAGAGTATAATATAAGAGCAAATAAAGATCAAACCTTATATACTCGAAAAAAACATAAGATTATGTTGAATCCTTAATTCTTAATGACTTCAAAGTTCTTTCATGATATAAAAGTATTGGGGCATAGATACCAAAACATGAATTTATGCAGTGTAGGATACATAAAATTCAAGGCTTTGAAAGTTGTTTTAGAGCTCTCTTAAAGACTTTCTTTTACTCCTTTAAAGATCATAGCATCAAAATCAATTAAAATGAATTGGCTCAGGATTGAAACACTAAAGTGCAAGCCAATAAGAACTCATAAGTAGATTCCAAGACAAATTTTCGAAACTAAGACAGATGGAATCCTTTTCAATTAAATTTTCAGAAATAAATGATTTACCGATGAATACAGATGGAAATCCAACTTTCAAAAGATATTCAATGAAGCACAAAGTTTAATACCACTTTACATTTGGTATTCTTTGTCTCATCTTTAGATGCGAATTTGTACGATTAAGTTCTATATGATCTCTCACTCTGAAATTTTCTTTCTCCCCCTTAATTAATCATTCCATTTGAGAGTTTAGAGTTTGAAGATAATTTTTAATAAAGAGATTGAGTATTTAAAGCTCCCCCTCAAAAGATGCATTTTCTTTCAAACCTTTTTTTTTTATGTTCTTCTATAATATCAAGAATGTAGAGTGATCTAGAATTTTTCAAAATTTATAGCAATCACTCTTTTAATCTTTCAAGAATAAATTATATTTCCTCTTATTATTATTTTTTGAATATGTATGGAAATATTAATCAGAAAATAATTCTTTTGAAGCTCAAATTTCTTTCAAAAGTAATTACATTTTCTTTCCTATAAGAATTATTGAAGTGAGTTGAAATATTCTAAGCTTTAGGATTATTAACTCTCTTCTTAAAAATAGCTTTTCTTTTTAATGATAGAAGCATTTAATTATGTAGGAGTGTATATTCAAAATATTAATTTCTTAGTCATAGTTTTTCAGCAACGTATATATGAAGCACCATAAATCTTTTTAATATCAAAATAATATCATATGTTTAGAACCATTTATTTGCAATCAAGATCATTGAAAAACACATCATTTAGACCAATTTCAATACACTTATAAGATAAAAAATGATATGTTTCAGATGCGTATCGGAGCAAACAACCAAGGTATCCAAAGTAATTCTATTTTTCTTAAACCGTAGTTTTCATCTAGAAATCATATTGAGTTATTCCCCAAAATGATGCAATCATTGAAGAATATAATGAAAGTTACAAAAATGCAACGATAGAAGCATTTTTTAAATTAAGTTTAAGCTTTTATCCTTAAGGTGTGTTTTCAAGTGATCGAAACTTCATTTGGCTTTTCACAAGCTTTTTATATACTTTCATTTATCTTGTCATTCATTTCCTCATTTTTGAATTTCTTCCTTTAACCACTCAGTGAATATTCTAATCTTCATTTCTTTTGGTTTTACTTTTCTATGCTCTATACTCTATTTGCTCCCTATCCGGTGGAGTTGGAAGGGGCACGAGGTACTACCACTAGCCTCCCTCTTGTGCCGTCCCTAATATGCCCTACACCGAATAGTTGGGTCAAATAGTGCCGGGTACTACCACTAGCCTCCCCATTGGCACCATCCCTATGATGAGCAATATAGAAGGGTTAAAATGTTCACTTCAAACTTTTTCTGTAATTAATTACGGATTTTACCTCTTCCAAAAGGAATGTTCATATTAGTCTCACAAATATGCCAAATATATTATGCTTGTTTTGCTTTTCCTAAAGATTGGAGTATTTGCCTTTACTTAGATTTTACTTCCCTTGAATAATTGTTCATTTTCTTTTCTTTATCTCTCTTTCTTTTTGTTATTCTCAAATAATTTACATGAAAGAGCAGAATAAAGAAATAATCTTATGTATCATATAGATGTATATCATGCAAACAACATTTTCATTATGCTCAAGAATTCATAGCTTCTCACAAGTCAATTCAAATCAGCATTTTAAGCATATACTTGTGTATTTCATGGTTATGATATAGGCAAAGGAACATTTTAGTTTGAGCAAACCATGAATCAATTTCTAAAAGCATAAGTCAATTAATACATATATAGACATGATATCAAGAAATTAATAATTAAAGATTTTAACCATGCCACAATAAGATTTAAGTTATTGACTTTGCTCAGCTAATTTATGAGAGAGGTATTTAAAATTACCGATTCATTCTATATTCTTCAAGTCAAACTAGCTTTCTTATGTGTGAACATTTGGCTGAAGAAGGTCCTCTCTCTTGTTTGCATGTGAATGTTTATTGTATCTTATGTGGAGGTGTCCTTCAAGTTGAAATCTCTCATTTTCTTGCTCAAGGATCCTGCATTATTAACAAACTCCTTTTCTTTCTTGAAAGAAAGTCATTAGTTTCTTCAAGATACAGAACATTCATCCAACATATTTTTAACTAGATGACTCAATATAAGATATGACAATAGTTGAATGTTGAGTCACTTTACTCAAGAGATTGCCTAAATATAAGCAAGCACATATCACTTGAACTAAAAAGATAGTTTCATTAACCAAGATGGTTCAAGGACAAGCATGTGAGGCAATAGAAAGAATCATCAAAGTTAAATCAATTTTTTTTGTTTTCAGAATCAATTTAACTTAGATTCTATTTGCATAAGATAATTATCAATAAAATATATAAGTTGAATTTTAATCAGATTATCTTAAGTAGTTGTTTCTATCAAAATTCTGATTGTGATTTAGCTTTCAACACAGATACTCTTGTTTCAGGAAGACAAGTAATCTTCTTTTAGAAAAAATAAGAAATATTTTTGACTTATGAGAGATAGCTCAAGAAAATTAATATTCATAATTTAACAGATTTTTATGCTCAGATTAAACATGATGAGTTAAAATTAATCAGTGGAATTTGAGATCATTTTAGGAAAAGATATTAATCATGGATACAATGATTATGCTCAATGAAATATTTTAATGATCAGATTTATTGATTTTGAATTTTAGAATAGTCTTGAGCATTACTTGTAAGAGGGAAGATGATTTGTTATTATAGAAACTTTTAAGTAAGTTTCTTATTATGATCATAACACATTAATCATTTATGATTGAACCAATTTGAAATAATTATGATTTAACCTATGATGCATATATGAGACTTATAAATCATAATATATTTCAGATAATCATATAAGGAATGAATGGTATAATAACATGATGAATTACGTTCATACCTTCATGAAGGATAACCTAAGATTTCATAAGTATTATGCTCAATAAAGTTTTAGCATGAAATCAGCATCAACCATTTATATTAGAGAAGAAATTTAGATTTTGAAAAACTTAAAGGAGAAGGTTATACATATTCATTCATTGTTTTCTTATTATCATGCAAGCACTAGAAAAATTTTATGCTAAGATCGTTGAGATAAAAATTCAACATATGAGGCATTTAAGAACTTTGATGCAGAGAGTATCGTAATTTCATAAAAAGATAATTTGATACACGATGTAGAATGTTAAACCTTATACTAGATTTAATGAATAAATTGAGACTTATCTTTAATTATGTGTCAACGCACCCATTTGTATGAAAGTTTCATTTGTTCCATGGGTAGCTTGGCACACTTATATCTATACCCTCATATTTTCATTTTGGGTACCCAAGCTTGCTTGGGTTCTTGAGGGTTAGTGCATATGGTTCCTTTTGGAACCCAAATCTGTTTAATCGTAATAACTTTACCATTTGATTTATTCGTATTAGAACCATAGGTAAAGTTTTTATGCCCAATCTTTTTATGTTTGAAATAAGTTATCTTATTTAATGGTTTGTTTGGCGAATTGATAACCTTTTTCTTTAGGGGTTTATTGTTGAGCAAAGAAATCCAGCCAAGTCTTGATTTATCAAAAACAATATGTTGACTTTCAAACATCGTTTTTAATCTTTCTGAACTTACAGTGAATTCGTTAATAAAAGATTTCAATTGGTTAACTTCTTCACTTAAGTTTTGATTTTCTTTAATCAAATTCTGATTTTTCTGAATCAATTCTTCTGAATTTAATCTTAAGCGTTCATTCTCAGAATTTAATTTGTCTTTCATTTCAGCAGTAGAATTTCTTTCCTCTGACATTTTCAGATGTAGCTTTTTATTCTTTAAACTAAGCTTCTTATTCTTTAAATTAAGCTTCTTGTATTCTAAGTATAAATCAGAAAATGCATCATGAAGTTCATCAAATATAAAATCAGATTGAGCTTCAGTATGTACTTGATTTTTGAATGAGAAATCCCTTTGTATTCGAGTACATACCTCATCTTCATATGCCACAAAGCATAGATTTTCAATTTCAGTTTGCTGCTCTTCTTCTTCGGAGCTAGTTTCAAATTCACTAGAAATGTTAGTGCATTCATATTTAACTTCAAGCATACTCCATATTTCCTTAGCAGTCATGCAAAAGATATGTTATTAAGTTCACTATCATCCAATGCACAATATAGAATATTCATGGCTTTTGCATTTTGCTGAGCCATTTTCTTATCATGATTAGCATTTGTATGTAGCCCATTGACTATGATACTCCATAAATCGTAGTCATGTGCTTGAATGAAAATGCGCATGCGTGCTTTCCAATGTGTGTAGTTTATACCATTAAATAGTGGAGGTCTATCAATTAATTGTCCCTCACTCATAGAACATCCCACTTGGGTTGTCATGATCTTTAACTCTTGATTGTGAGATCAATAATTACTATTGGAGCACCTTGCTCTGATACCACTTGTTGCCCAAGATGACAAGCCAAGAGGGGGGGGGGGGGGTGAATTGGTTTCTCTTAATTTTAACTATCTTACTTATGTTAAATGATGAGTTAGTGGAATTAAACAAATCACAATACAAACAACAAGAAGTATAGTGGTTCTGTGTTCTCCTTAGCACCTACGTCCACTCCCCAAGCGACCCCTTGGGAATTCACTATAATCCCGCGGATTACAGTTGGATTGTTTTCCGGGCTCACAATCCAAAAACCTTTACACTTTGGTTTTCCGGGATCACCAAAAACCTATGTTGGTTTTACGGGCTCACCAACGAACCTATACAATTGGTTTTACGGGTTTACCAACAACCTACATTGGTTTTACGGGCTTACCAACAACCTATGTTGGTTTTTCGGGCTCACCAACGAACCTTTATAATTGGTTTTACGGGTTCACCAATCAACCTATTCCGTTGGTTTTGCAGGCTAACCAACTAACCTTTACAAGGAGTTTAATAAACAAAGTAAGAAGATTTAAGCTCCTAGATGAGCAAATATAACAATATAATCTACAAAGAAGAGTTTAGAGAATAGTTATCGCTTGATGTGACTTCTCTCTTCTTTGTCAAGGATGCTTCACTCTTCAAGGGTGGATGGAGCTCTTAATGACTCTTGGAATTTGCTCAACCACTTTCTTTTGACTCTTGAATGAAGCTTTTGGATGAAGCTTGCCTTGCTAGGGTTCTCTCTTGAATGCACTTGATGTATTTTCCCAAAGTTTACTTCCTCTGATGAATACTCCCTCTTAAATACTTCTCCAACCTCCAAATAGTGCTTCCTGACCGTTGGATTGAAGAAACTAGCCGTTTATAGCCGTTGGGAGTCCAAAAAGCACTTCTGCACAACTAGCCGTTATGCTTCTGCCCGTGCTTGGGTCGACCCAAACTTTTCTTGGGTCGACCCAAACCACTATTCATCAGATTTGGGTCAGCTCAAACTTTTCTTGGGTCGACCCAAACCACTGTTCATCAGATTTGGGTCAGCTCAAACTTTTCTTGGGTCAGCCCTCTCAGAACCACAGAACCTTGCATTTCAGCCTTCCTTCACTTGGGTCGACTCAACATTTCTTTGGGTCGACTCAAGGTTCAGTTGGGTCGACTCAACTTTTACTTGGGTCGACCCTCTCAGGGTTTCCAGAGAACCTTTTCTGTCATGTATTCTGTCATTGTCTTTGGGTCGACCCTCTCACTGTTTGGGTCGACTCAAGCTTGGGTCGACTCAACTTCATCTTGGGTCGACCCTCTCAGTATTTCCAGAGAACCATTTTTTCGAGTCTTTGAGAGGCTTGAGGTTTGGGTCGACTCATGCTTTCCTTGGGTCGACCCAACTTACTGTTCATCTGTGCCATTTTTGCAAAAGTGTGCCAAATGCTTTCTTGATGTGCCGGGGTCGACCCAATCAACCTTGGGGTCGACTCAATCCACACTTTGCTGCAACTCAATGTTAGATTCATCCAAATAAACAACGAAATGCATTTATACAAATATACTGAGAGTAACAGACTTATAAATGAAGTATCGAATTAACTTGTAACATACTCTTGATTATTGCTTGTTAATCATCAAAATAACATTATCATCCTCAAAGTGAAATTTGAACATCAGAAGCCAACAGGGCTTTTGCAAGAGTTACCTTTGCCCGAGTGGAAATGGGAAAGGATAACTATGGATTTTGTGGTCGGGCTGCCCAGAACACAAAAAGGATATGATTCCATCTGGGTGATTGTGGATAGATTGACAAAATCAGCCCATTTTCTACCGGTGAAAACCACATATTCAGTAGCTCAGTATGTCGAAATATATGTGAATAAAATAGTATCTCTGCATGGAGTGCCAGTTTCTATTATATCAGATAGAGGTTCACAGTTTACCTCTAGATTTTGGCAGAAACTCCATGAGGCATTAGGAACTCAGCTTGATTTCAGTACAGCATTTCACCCTCAAACAGATGGACAATCGGAGAGGACCATTCAGACCCTCGAGGATATGCTCAGAATGTGTGTACTGAATTTCAGAGGTAGCTGGGACAGATACTTACCTTTAGTGGAGTTTGCATATAATAACAGTTATCACTCCACTATTGGTATGGCACCTTATGAGGCACTTTATGGGAGGAAATGTAGATCTCCCTTGTGCTGGTCTGAGATTGGAGAGAAGCACCTAGAAGGACCAGATTTGATCAGAGAGATATCAGAAAAAGTGCCAATGATACAGGAAAGGTTGAGGACAGTGTTCAGTAGGCAGAAGAGCTACTCAGATGTCAGAAGGAGAGATGTGCAGTTTGGCACGGGGGATCATATTTTCTTAAAGATCTCTCCTATGAAAGGAGTAATGAGGTTTGGAAAGAGGGGCAAGCTTAGTCCCAGATACATTGGCCCCTTTGAGATATTAGATAAAGTTGGCAATGTATCTTACAGATTAGCACTGCCTCCAAACCTCAGCCATGTGCATCCAGTATTCCACATATCTATGCTCCGGAAGTATGTGCCGGATCCATCTCATGTGCTATCAGTGCAGGAAGTTACAGTAGAAGAAGATCTTTCTTATGAAGAACTTTCTGTCGCTATTCTTGATACTCAGATCAGGAAGCTGAGAAATAAAGAAATATGTATAGTAAAGGTCCAATGGCACCGGCACAATGTTGAAGAATGCACTTGGGAGTCAGAGCAAAGTATGAAGAGCAAATACCCTCACCTCTTTGAGTAATTAGGTAATTTACTCTTTTAAATTCGAGGACGAATTTTATATAAGGAGGGGAGGATGTAATAACCCCAAAAAAATTTTTATATAAAAAGGACAGAATAGTCCTTTAAAATTAATATAAGGGGTAAAATTGGAAGGAATCAAAAGATAATGGCATAGTTGTAGATACGTTGAAGTGGTAAGGGTAAAATTGGAAAGGAATCAAAAGTTAATGGCATAACAGTAGATATGTTGAAGTGTTAGGGGCAAAATGAAAATTTAATAATATTAAAGAAAGGGTGAATAGTATCTTGATGTGATTTAATTGGAGGGTTTGAGCTGGCTCACGGAATGAAGCAGAGAAAGAAAGAGGGAGGAGGTTCTCAGACGGCAACAGAGAGGAAGAAAAAGAAGGAGAGGAAAGGAAAGGAATAAAGGAAGAGGAAGAAGAAGAAGAAGAAAAAGAAAAGGAAGGAGATCCCGGTTGCGCTGCCAGCTGAAGGAAAAAGTGTAGATCTCATTCCCCTCTACGCAAGGACCTCGATTTTCAAAAAGAAAAAGGTAAATATCCATCCCTATCTAGTCTTTTGATGATATTAGGCTATACAAAGGGTGGATGTAGTCTAGAGGGGTCGGATAAGGGTTGTAGAGGTGGTTAAAAGAGGAAGAATCGGATTTCGACAAATTTTTTCGGCACTACGGAAAAATTGTGTCGAAGTCTCAACTTCGGCGAATTATTTTGGAGGTCAAACGGCCTCCGATAATGATGCATATTACTATTCTGGAATCCTCTATGAGCGTAGGATGTTAGGTAAAAATTTCATCAAATTTGGAGTCTAGAAAGTGGATCAAACCCAGGATGAAGTAACCGGCTGTCGGTCCGGGTTACTGTTCATCCGGGTGGAAAATAGGGGATTTCATGCTATAATAGGGTATTAAGCCTAGATCAAGCTAAAAGGGACCTTGTACTCATGCAAGGGAGTTCCTAATACACATAAATGGTGAGTTAATTAATTAAAAAGAAAAAAAAGAAAGAAAAGAAAAGATTTAGGGAACGGAGAAGTTGAATCAATTAAATTTCCCTATGTTATAATTGGCACGTAGAATATGACCCTTGATACAAGACTAAATGTATTGTAAATGCATGTGACAGTTGGGCAAGAAGTTAGGGAGCAAGAAGAAGAAGCCCCCTACTGCCTACCATAAGGCGTATCGAGGCCGTGCCGGATCGGCAGGTGAGTGGAAGTTTGTACTTTGCACCATGAGCGCATTCCTTATTCATTTTCATAAATGTTGCCAAGTGTGACTTGATTCCACTGAGCTTATTGATTAATTGTTGTAGTAGATTCCTCTATAATCTTGATTCTCCATGCTTGATTATTCTGTACATGCATTTGAGGGAGCATTGAGAGGAATTACGAGGGGTTGATGAGTAATCAAATTGATTCCGAATTGTGAAATTATTTCTTTTGTAAATTGATTTCATTTCCTCTATTTCAAAGATTTGTAGAGCCTTTTTAGTGGTATATTGAGTTGTATTGCACTTCCTTGACCCTCACTCCTAACCCTGATGTTAGTTTATGATTGGGTCATGATCGAGTGAGTGGTAGTCTTGATTATACTCCTTTTTAGTAGAGTATTGGGAGGGTGCATTATGGCATTTATGCATGGCTTGGCAGTATCTGCAGGACACCTATAGTCGATGGGGTTGAACATCGGCCTTTGTGCACATAGTAGCCTTCTGGGTGGGCGGAGCCCAGTCCCTTCCTAGGGGGGACACGGCCCTAGGCGTAGGATCGGCCGGTCCTACGATTTATATTCTGCTTGCCGCCGGGCATAGTAAGACCCCGCAAGGTGCAGTATGGCTTTCCGCGGATGTAGAATTCCCGCGAGGTACCGTTTAGTATATAGATGTGAGATGGATTTCTGTTCTGGATACTAGCCAGCATTTATATTATCAGTATGGTGTCTTATTCTGCATATGCATGTGATAGTGGAGAGTTGTTGCTGGTTCGCCTGGGGCGTAAAACCCACCTCCCGATAGCTATCTAGCATTTATATTATCGGTATGGTGTCTTATCCTGCATATGCATGTGACAGTAGGGAGTTATTGCTGGTTCGCCTGGGGCGTAAAACCCACCTCCCAATAGCTATCTTGTTGATGATTCAGCCTATTGACACATGATTTATATGATTCAGTACTACGACCTGTTGAGCATATTCATGTTATCATACATACTTATTTAATTATTCTATATATGCTCCAGATGAGTTAAATGGGATTGTGATGATTTACTCCTTATTTCTTATGTTGAGTTATGTGTAACCTATTCTTGACGATTGCTCATATGCTCTTGAGATTTCACCACGAGCCATGATTATATCTTGTCTCATATGCATAGTACTCTCTACTCCACTCACTGAGTATTTATATACTCACTCCCCAGTTTGGTTTTTGATTGCAGGGCAGGTATTGTATAGAGAAGAGCAGGGTTAGAGATTGCCTGCTAGCTGTGCCGCTCCATAGTATAGTATAGTATAATGTAGATAGAGGTTTATACCCTTTTGGTGTATTATAAATCTTCTGTTGTATATAGTGTATAGTTACAGTCATAGATCCTATTGTGGATATGGGTTTGACCATGGATGGAATGGGAACCAGATTTTTATACAGTTGAGTTATATGCCTGTGATGATGTATTGATATATATTGTCCAGGTTCGTTATGTGACAGGTTATGTGATTGCTGCTCTGACAGGTAGTGTTGTTGTATGTATTGAGATAATCCTGACAGGTCACTATAGGAAAGGTGATCATTTTGTGCATGCATCATGCCAAAATTTTCAGAATTTATTGATGATTGATAGGTAGTAGGGTTCTACGTGGTGGCTGGTGGCCTTATGCCTACCCGCACCCTAGGACCGTCGCGGCGGCCCGCCGGAAACGGGGCGGGGGTCGTGACACCTTAAACCAGTTCGCGACCAAATGATATGTTGTTACTAGGACGACAGTATTATCGAGATTAGGTCATTGTGTGACATATACGTTGGTTGTCCTCTTAACCAAGGAGTGTAGAGACACTGGTATGCCACACAGGTGAAGTGTAGAAGTACATTTCACTGAACGTGACCAATTTCGGAACGCTTTTCTGTCAAGAGATGTTCCGAGTGGATATGGGTATAAGTTTGGCCCTCTGACCTGAGACCGCAACCTGTGACTAGCAAGCAACTCATTGTACTTTGGTACCGGACTACCTGGATTTCTAATTCACTGGGTGCAGTCAAGTACTTGCGTAGTCAGTTGTGAGTCGAGATGGAATTGACCCCTCTTGAAAACAGGAGATAATGTCTTGTGATTAATTTAGCAAAACCTTGGCTAGGATAATCCCAGTGAGGAGTCACGGGATATCTAAAGTTAATCACATAATGGATGTACTAATTATAGGGTTGACAGTGAGCTCTAAGTCATCCTGGCATTAGGAGTCAAAGGGATTGAATTATACAGTAACCATAGTTCAGGATTTCAGAATATTTGCTTCGCATATATTCGACCTATCCGGACGTCGAGTACCATTGCTAGATGGTCATATCGAATAGTGTAGGAAGTCGTTCCTATACTATCGGCTTAGGTTCGAACCTATGAGGTCACACGCATAGAAGATTCCTGATTGATCAAGAAGGCTGATGAATGATTAAGAATCATTCAGGGGTAAATTGGTCAATTCGATTGGTAAATTATCTTATAAAATAATTAAAGTAATTATCGAAGGATTAATTAGTAATTAGTTTGCTAATGAACTCAATTGGATTGAGTAATTAGACTAAGGATGAGCTAAATTGAATTAGATTCAATTCTGGGCTCAATCAGGATTTTTGACCTGATTGGATTAGGTCTGAATCAAGAAGACTTAGGTTGACCAAATTAAATTAGATTAAATTTGTGCTTAATTAGGAATTGACCTAATTGGATTAGGTTCAACCCATGGTAATTGGATCATTCTAATTATTAGGATTTAATTAAATTAAATGGGTTTGATCTGAAATTGTTCGGATCTTGAAATCCACTTGTCACATATCCATGCATGGCGCCATAAATTGATTTTTAATATGATTAAAAATTAATTTAATTTATTTAATGGTGCCATGGGACACTTGGCAACATCATGGACCTCTTTCATCATCAGATGGGGTGACATGGAGAGATAAATTCATGAAAAGAATTGAATAAGATCAAATTCTCTCTCTTCATGGCATATGTCATCCTTATCTTTATCTCACTTCTAATTAAGGTTGAATTTCGAATTTAATCACCACAAAATCACCATGTGACCCTCTAATCTGATTGGGGGCATGGAAATTTTGAAATTGAAAGAGGAAAGTGGCAACATGATGAATGGTTTAGATTAGATCAAGCTTCATCATATAATGGCGCATGAACTTGAATTTTGAATTCAAAATTCAAAACCCCACAAAATCCTCCTCAAATAGGGATGGTTGGCATGAAGTTAGAGGGGATGGCAACATTAAAAGGACCTCCATCAGATGGTGGTCGAATTCAAGGAAAAAAGAGAGAAAAAGAAGAAAAAAAAAGGAAAAAGAAAAGAGAGGAACCCTAGTTCATGCATGGAAAAATTCTGCATTAAATCTAGCCGACTTCTTCCTCCTCTAAGTCCATCAAGCCATTAGTGTTAGGGGTCCCTGATTATAAAAGTCTTTAGATCAGATCTAAGTCCTCTTCAATTCCTCTAAACCTTTCCTCCAAGTTTTTCCAAGAAGGCGGATCAAAAGTTGATAGCGTTGGGAAGATCAAATTTCAGCTTCAAAAAATTCTGCGCAAGCTAGCACTTCCGCAGGATTGGATCTCTTCAGGAACTTCGCGTGTACTTCTCGTAGAGGCCATTCGTGTGCGTGGCTGCGAAGTCAAGGATCAGATCTACAACTTTCATCCATCATAAAAGGTATTAATCTAGCATTAATCATTTATTATAGTGTCAAGATCTAAGTCCGATTTCCGAGGTTTTACCCTCTTTTGGGGCTCCTCACGGAGATATCTCCAGAATCCATTCGATGGATATTCGGAGATTAATTGGAATAGAGTTCTTAAGTTTTAGATTTGATAGTTAATCATGCATGAAAGTTTTAGCATAATTGTTTAAACGATTCTGGCATAATCCTATATGTTCTTAAGGTGCTGATTTCTAGATTTGATCTTGTAAGCATGCATGAATTAAATTGTTTAATTCGGTTTTTTCTGCTGCGTTTTTGAAACTTAAAAAGAACTACGTATGGCTTGATCCCCCTTATGAAGGGGTACGTAGGCAACCCAATCAGGTTCAGTCATGGTTAAAAAAAAAAAAAATTCAGCATGCTTAACACCGAAGAACCAAGGATTCACTTTCATGACAATCCTCACAGCAGCTGCTCTCTGGCCTAGGTCTAGGCGCTGTTCCAATTTTTATTTACTGAAATATTGAAGAAGTCCAGCTCTTCTTGTTTGGCATTTATAATGCTAAACTTGGTGGCTGCTGCCATCTTCCTCAGCAGCTCAAGCTCATCGTATATTGGTAAACCGCACCCCTTTGCCGAACAGTTTCTCCCTCCATTGATAAGATGCCAAGTAGTGGTGGAAGGTGTAAGTGAAGGAGATGCTGCTATTGATGATGGCCATCAAGATAAGGCAGATTTCCATGCATGCACTCCTTCGGCGTTACCAGAAGGACACAAGCAAGTCGATGTAATGATGCATGAAGATTCAGATGATGAAGCTATTTGTGACGATGAAAATGGAAATTGGGATGGTCATGACGATGATGAGAATGATAATTATGACGATGATGACGATGATGATGATATCGATCCTATAGATCTAAAAAAGAGATCACAAGAGTTCATTGACAAGATCCTATGGTATCAAACATATAGACGGTAAGAAAATTCTATATCCAAAATTGATACAATAAAATGTTTCTCATACCAAAAATGGCACCATAGTGGCTCACATAAAAGTAGCATCAAAAAATAATCCTATATCAAAAAGTGATACAATAAAATGTTTTTCACACCAAAAATGGCACCATAGTGGCTCACAGCAAAAGTGACACCAAAATTTAATTCTATATCCAAAAGTGATATAATAAAATGTGGCTCACACCAAAAATGGTACCATAGTGGCTCACAGCAAAAGTGGCACCAAAAGTTAATTCTATATCTTTTGTTATCCGGCATCTTCATCATTCACCAAAAATGGCACCATAGTGGCTCACAGCTTGACGAATAAAGTCTACAAGCCAGCATACTTCTATCTTTTGTTATCCGGCATCTTCATCATTTCTTTGCTCTCTTATTTTCGGTAATTGTGCCTACATATAAATGTGTAATCGATCAGAAAGCAGTAAGATGTGCAAAATAAAAAATATCTACTGTCATCTCATTACCTGTATCAAATTCAACGTTTCAGTAAAACCACGTGTATTTAAATTTGCCCCGTAAAAGTTCTGCTACATTTCATAGTGGAACAAATACAAATAATACAATGAACCAATTATAAGGTGATACAACAAAATATAAGAGTAATACAACAAGGCCATAATCATAATCATAATTTAAAACTTTACCATTGTATGTTGAGGCAGTAAATGATTCCTTGAGCTAAAGGCACCATCCTGAGGTGACTGCTATATTGTTGAAGAAAAAAATCATATAAATAATTTGAAGAATTAGTACTATAAATTAATTTTTAAAATATCAAATTTTAAAAACAAAAAATATATATCTTGTTACCTCTGTTAAATATACCGAAGAATACATCTGAGTTGCTTGATTACCAAAATCGAAACCTGGGTTATGGCATGGATGCTTTGTTTCGAATGGTGAAATATAGATTTAGTTAGTACATTTTATCATATAACATTGTAAGCACTAGACATAAAACATATTTCATACCTGTGTGAGCAGTTGAATATTGGAGGGTCCTTGAGTTTGAGGTTTTCTCTTTCTTGTAGCTCTCTCTAATGCACCTTTTATTCTGTGAGATGTCCCTCCACATGCTTGTCTCCCTTTAAGCTTTATTCCTTTAATTTTCTTGCCTTCACAGCTAGTAGGTTGCACACTGTCATTAGATAGATGAGCCTTTGATTTGAAACGGGTGCCCCCAAAAGTAGATTCTTCAATTGATAAATTTTTCAAACTTGCCTCTACTTTATTCAATGTACTTTCATGAGCATCCAAAGCAATACCAAAAGACTCATTAGTCACCGCAGCTCTTGCTGCCAAATTAGAATACAATTTAAGCAATGCTCTATAACGGCTTCCCACATCTCCATTTTGGTCATATTTTCCAACACATATATTCATTGCAGACCCATCCTTTGCATCTTTTGACCACCTTTTTAAAATATACTGATTTGGCACCCTTTTAAAGTTTTGAATAGATAAAACCTTTAAGGCATGGGTACATAAAATTCCAACAAATTCAATTTTTTTACAACTACATATCACTGTAGAAGCCAATGAATCAAATTGAACAATGTGTGAGCGAGATATATAGGGAGGAATAACTTTATAACTGACCACAGATCCATTCTCACCATCCTTATGCAATTCACAATCCCATGTGAGCCATAATTCATGACTAAACAACTTAAATACTGCAGGAGTATAAACACTTGCTGCATGCTTTAATATTTCCACAGGATATTCCAATGTTGGTCTACTTTGAGTTGCTTTAAAATCTGCCCTCAATTCTTCAAAGCGTCTATCATCAACCAACCTCTGAAAGTGATGAAAGAAACGCAATAAGTCATAATTATAAGTTATGTACCTTTTGATTACACTGTTCATACTCTCGCTTCTCTGAGTAGTAGACATATCAGCACAAAATATTTTACTCCCATAAACGAAAGCCCATTTCTCCTTTATCTCAAATTGTCTCTGCAACCAACTATTATCTCTTAGATCTTATTTATCAAGCATCTTATCCCATACATGTAAAAAATCATCTTCATCGTCGTGGTCATATACACAACTACTAAAGTCTTTTGCAAAGCTACTATACCTTCCAAACACACCATTGAGCTTCTTACCAGCATTTTGGTACATATGCCAAATACATAGACGATGTTTTGTTTCTAGCCATTGTGAAGCTAATGCTTTTGCCATTGCACGATCTTGGTCTGTGAGGATAGTTTGTGGCTTCTTACCAAACATTGTCTTTTGAAAAGAATCAAACAACCACATGAAAGTCTCAGATGTTTCATCATATAACAATGCAGCACCAAAGATGATACTCTGTTTATGATGATTAACTCCAACAAATAATGCAAAGGGCCTACCTTCTTTATTTTTTTTGTAAGTTGTATCAAAGCATACTACATCTCCAAATATTCATAATCTAATCTCATTCTACCATCTGCCCAAAAAATATTGGTGATAAGATCATCAACGTCAACTTGAATCACATAAGAAAAATTAAGATCTTCAGATTGCATTCTTTGAAGATATTCAAGTAGGCCTCCTGTATCTCCAATTTTCATCTTTTATGTTCGTCTTGTACGCAAATAATTGTTATAATCCTCATGAATGAAGCCAAGATTGTCAAGTCCACCTACCCTTCTAGCCAGTAGTCCTATGCTTGCTTTTGGTGCAATTCCAGAACTATCTACTAATTCAGCTTCAACAGCTTAAGCCGGATTAATGGTTCTGTGAGATCTAAGGAATATACGTTTACGAGGAGAAGCTAAAACATGTGTGTGATTTGATACAAATTTTGCTACAGAATATTTTTCACTAGATCTACGACTAATTTTCATCTCAGCCAAGCAACCACATCTTGTTTCTGGACCATGGCGTTTCACATCATCATCTCTTTTGTCATTCCCTCGTAGACCTTGGCAAGAACAACAAAAAACTCGATCTAACCATTTACGTAAATCATCTTGATTCCCCTTTTCATAATGTCCTTTACTTCGCCTAATACTAAATCCGACTGCACGTGCATAATTGTTATAGAAATCATATGCTTCTTGCTCAGTCTCAAACTCGATTCCCAATTTCGGAATTACTTCTTCTGCTACATTAGCCTAAATTTCATCATTGCTATCTACTGAAATAGGTTCCAGCGAATTAACTCTCACAAGTGAATCCCCATCTTCAAAAGTCAATTTTCGAAATAATGGAGGATTAGTCTTTGGGTGTCCCTGTTCAGAAAAAAAATCAATAGCTGGCAGCAATTAAAGAAAATAGAAAATAGAATACAACTCTAAATGTTGTAACAATAATAATTCAATGGGCATCCTTCCCTTTTCCATGAATTAAATTATACTAGAACTAGATGGCACTGTAATTAAAAATTCCAATATAACTTCCAAGTATATGAAGACAAGCACATAAAAAGCTGCAAAAAATTTAGCTTGCAAGGCTCTCGTTGAAGCAAAACCTTCCAAGTTGATATTCTAATCAATGTTTATATACACTAAAATGGAATTTGATATTCTAATCTCAGCATAATTCCATAACAAAAGACATGAAAAATGAAAAAAACAATCAAAATTGAGAATTTTATTGATAATTAGTACTATAAAACATCAATTTTTTTAATTACAAAAAGAACAAAAAGAACTAAAACAACAAGCATGTTTAGAAACTTATACTCACGATCACCTCCTTTCCGTTGAGGTGCGCGGCGGTGAGGTCCCCCATGCTCTTCTTTGTCGTGGATGCCACACCCCTCGGCCCCTCTTCTTCCGTTGAACAGAATTTTCTTTTTTTTTGGTTTCGGAATGGATGGGGAGGAAGGAAGAAGATTTGAAGCCGGGGGAAGACGTAAGGAGCTTTAAACCTTGATGTTTGTTTAAACCTTGCCGAAGCATGGAGTGGAGTGTCCGTTTAAACCTTGAGCTACGTGAAGAGGTAAGCGGAAGGGACATGAAGTGCTTCAAAAACGTTCTTCTCCCACCTAATAAATTCTTGCGTAAATTAATTCCCGACCCTCCCCTTGACTACTGTATAATGCTAAGTCCCTGTTGACCCAAACCATGTTTTCCGGTCCAAGATTAGGGATAATCTTAATTACCGGTCCATAACAGAGGTTTTTTTTTTTTTTTTTTTCCGAAGCTGCCCTTTCGTTGCCGTTATGGTTGAAAACGTGGAATCGGTTGGGAAATCGACCGCAAACAGAGGAATATGGCTCGGATTTTCCATTGGAATCGTGGAGAAACAGGATTTCTCCATTGGCAGCGAGTCGGGGAGATCATTCGCATGGGATATGGCTCGGATTCTTCTATTTTGCTTCTTGGATCCGGAAGAATCAAGCGGAAAGGGGAGACTTTGAAGCGGAAAGGGAAGAGTTTATCCATTGGAATCGTGGATGAACATGGTTTCTCCATTAGAAGCGTGTCGGGGAGATCGTTCGCAAACAGAAACTACAGTTCAAATTGTTCAGGGATATTTCTTCTACCAAAAATAATCAAGTGGGAAATTCCAGTTGAAATACTATTCTATGAGTTTCGGAAAATTCAGGTTCCTCCTTTTTTGTTTGCTTAGAGTCCCTTTCGATATTTAGCGGCAATGGTTTCATTGCACAAGAGTAATAGAGGTTAAAATGCTACTCCAATTTCTCTTAATTGACTGAGGCATCCCTCTGTTCTCCTCTGTTTTCTGAATGTTATTGAACGAAAACCCTGTTTTAGCCGGCATATCTTGTTGTGTGTCTGCCATTGCTCATATACTGTTTAGAGACATAAACGTGTGACTTCCATTGCTGATATCATATTCCAAAAAAAAGTTGCTGTCCCTCTTTTCTCCTCTGTTTCCCAACTGTGATCGAACGAAAATCCTATTTTAGCTGGATTATCTTGTTGTTTGTCTGCCATTGCTCATATACTGTTTGGAGACCTAAACGTGTGACTCTCATTGCTGATATCATATTCGAAAAATAGTTGCTGTGTCAGCATTCCCTTCGCTTCATTGTTGTAATAGCATTCGGAACTTCAATCATTTCCCCTTTTTTCATTTTTCCATTGTCATGGCTTCCAAAAAAACAAGTAGCCCTGTTTTCATGGCTATTTGTTCTTATGGTGGCGAAGCTCTTATTATTTCCGTCTCCGAGGACACAAATCTCGATCAAATTTACAAAGAAATAGTGGAAAGGTGGAGACATCTGTCTGATACAATGGTAGAAGTTAAATATTTTATTCCAAACAAGTCTAGAATGGTTGTTTCGCTCCTGGGCGATAAGGATGTTCGGAATATGCATCAAATACACGTCAACTTAAATGCGCCGGTGATCGAGTTGGTTGTTAGTCATATTCCATGCTTGATCGAAGCAGCCGATGTCGTAATTGATATGAGGTAATGCAGAAGTTAATTGCATCTGTTTCTATTTTGGTAATCTTAGTTTAACTCTTTGTTGTATTGCATATTTCACATGTTAGTTTTTTCATGTTAATCACTAATTTAATAGTTAGTATGCTAAATTTTTGTTAAACTTATTGTAGGGATAGTGGCCCATCCCAAAATGTTGAGTGTAGTTGCCGATCAAAATTTTTTTCAAAGGGTAGCTTAAGTAATTTCGGTCGAGTTGTTGAAGAAACAAGAGCTGCAATTGAAGAGCAACCTAGTCAAAGAAATTCTTTGGATGCTTGGAAAACTTCTATTGAGGGTGTTGGTCCGGAGTTCAATGATGTGGAAACTCTTCGCGACACGATTCGCAACTTTTGCATTGCAAATTGTAGAGATTTTGTATTTGTGAAGAACGATCGCCTGCGACTGACCGTGGAATGTGCATACGAAGGATGTGAATGGCGTATCCATGCTTCCCGACTTGGAAATCAAGAAAGTTTTGCAATTAAAAAAATGAATAGTCAGCATACATGTGGCAGAGGGTTGCAAGTCCGGTCGCATCCTAAGGCTTCGAAACGTTGGGTTTCAAACATAGTTAAAGAAAAACTTCAAGATATGCCGTTATATAGGCCGACTAATATCGTAAAGGATATTCGTCGAGAATATGGTGTTGAATTGCCGTATCATCAAGCTTGGCATGGCAAGGAGGTGGCTATGAAGGACCTTTATGGTCACAGATCAAAATCTTATGACCGGATATGCTAGTATTGCGATGCCATTCTTGAGACCAACCCTGGCAGCATAGCGGAGTATGAAACTATTGAAGGTCGATTCAAACGCCTATTCATTTCATTTCATGCTTCAGTAGTGGGTTTCATAAGAGGTTGTAGACCTCTGATTTTTATGGATGGAACATTTATAAAGCATAAGGATGGAGGAGTAGTTCTTGGTGCGACTTCCAGAGATGCGAACGACGATATGTTTCCTATTGCTTACGGTGTGGTCGATACGGAGACTGATGACAATTGGGACTGGTTTTGTCGGAATTTGAAAGAAGCAATTTATAGTTGCATTGAGTGGCGAAGTGAGCAAATCACATTTATGACGGATAGACATCAAGGAATTATTAAATCAGTGCCGAAATACTTTCCTGGTAGTTACCACTCATATTGTTTCCGTCATGTGAAAGACAACTTCAAGAATCAGGTATGTATAGTCATATTTTTAATTTTCAGCATACAATATATCTAACTAATTTAGGATGTTTATGATCTCATCCTTTTATTATTGTTAATGCAGGTGCTTGTCCATTATTGTGCAAGTGAGAGAAAAAGGCTGCTCGATTTACTAAATGCTGTTGCTTATACTCCAAGGCTGAATGTTTTCCACAAAATAATTAGCAAACTTACATTAGATGCTTCAGGGAGTAGAACTTTTCTCCTGCATGCAAATCCGAAGCATTGGGCAAATGCAGTATTTCCAGGTCCACGATGGGGTATTATGACATCTAACATGGCAGAGTGTTTCAACAGTTGGATCTTGGAGGCTCGCCATCTTTCCGTGCCTCAGTTGGTTGACCATATCAGGCTTCAAATAATGACATTGATGCATGAACGGCGTAATCGAGGTTACAATATTCAAACAAATCTATGCCCAGATGCAGAGAAAGTATTGCATAGAAATGCAGAAGACGGTCGGAGATTATCCGTATTTACGTCAAACATAATGATATATGACGTAAAGGATACAAACTACTCTTGTGAAGTTGACCTCCAGAATAACAAATGCTCTTGCGGCAAGTGGCACATATTCCGCATGCCATGTAAGCATGCATGTGCATGCATTGAGAAGGCTGGTAGATCACTGTACCACTTCACTGATAATTCTTTCAAAACTGAAATGTACAGAGCAACATATGCCGAAGCTTTTAGTCCAATTCCTGATATTGAGGAGCCCTATAGTGCCTCAGATGAGATTCATATTTTACCCCCAATCAGAAAGACTCGACCAGGTAGGCCAAAAAAGAAGAGAAGACCTTCGCAAGGGGAGTTAGTGCGTCATATAAAATGTGGATGCTGCGGAAAGCTTGGGCACAACAGAAGAACTTGTAATGTGGCCATCGACTAAATATTTTGGAGATTAGGTGTAATGTATGGAGATCTGAATTTTTTATTTTTGTCGTAGTCATTTGCTTCTTATTTTGTTGTGGAAGAATTTTGCACAAACAATTGATGTCAATGAAATGAATTGCATAGTTCTCTGGTTCCCTCGGCACACTCTTACTGTTGATGTTATTGGAGAAATATAAGACAGAAGCTTCAAGAAATTCAGATGATTGCGTGTCTCTATACCGATTGGTAGTAAGCAACCCTTGGCACACAATGGCACACCTCTGGTTGTGCAACATGTCAGACATAAGTACTTCTCAGCATACAGTAATCCGTAGCACATCGTTTATTAATACTGGAACACTGTATTTATAGCTATGAAAGGGGTTAATATAACATGGTACACCAAGGCACACTGTTAAAATACAATGAAAGTTTCTGGCACCATGTTAAGTATACTTCGAACACAATCTGTGAATCCTGGCACACATTCCATACTGGTGCACACTTCAGTGGATTGCAATGGAACGCATTTAAGTATGATTGGAATCCACTTATAAAAGCCTGGCACATAATTGTTCATTCTACGCAAACAGTAAACTATGCTTGGAACACATTTCAGTATGTGGTGTGCACACTTATAAAAGCCTGGCACTCATTTTTTAAAGGTTTGCACCCAACAACAATTGCTTGGAACACACTTGTTTTAGACTATCTCAGATTTTTGAGTTGGCTTTGAAACAATTTCAGATACTTTAGTGTGCCATTTGCCCCGACACACTCTTACTGTTGATGTTATTAGAGAAATATAAGATAGAAGATTCAAGAAATTCAGATGATTGCGTATCTCTATACCGAGTGGTAGTAAGCAACCCTTGGCACACCATGGCACACCTCTGGTTATGCAACATGTCAGACATATGTACTTCTCAGCATACAGTAATCCGTAGCAGACCGTTTATTAATACTATAACACTGTATTTATAGCTATGAAAGGAGTTAATATAACATGGTACACCATGGCACACTGTTAAAATACAATGAAAGTTCCTGGCACCATGTTAAGTATACTTCGAACACAATCTGTGAATCCTGGCACACATTCCATACTGGTGCACACTTCAGTGGATTGCAATGGAACGCATTTAAGTATGATTGGAATCCACTTATAAAAGCCTGGCACATAATTGTTCATTCTACGCAAACAGTAAACTATGCTTGGAACACATTTCAGTATGTGGTGTGCACACTTATAAAAGCCTGGCACTCATTTTTTAAAGGTTTGCACCCAACAACAATTGCTTGGAACACACTTGTTTTAGACTATCTCAGATTTTTGAGTTGGCTTTGAAACAATTTCAGATACTTTAGTGTGCCATTTGCCCCAGCACACTCTTACTGTTGATGTTATTGGAGAAATATAAGACAGAAGATTCAAGAAATTCAGATGATTGCGTGTCTCTATACCGATTGGTAGTAAGCAACCCTTGGCACACCATGGCACATCAATTTATAGTAGTGTGCCAAGTCATGAAAGATGTGTGCCTAGTGGTTGTTAGTGTGTGCTGCCAAGAAATAATGATGTCTATATACAAGAGAAGTGTGTGCCATATGTACATAAGTGTGTGCCGCCAATTGAAAGATACGTGCGAAAGTCTAGAATGATTGTAAGATTTTTGTACAAACATTGAAACTTTTTTGTAAACCCTTTTGCAATGCATCATCTCTTCGCATCTCTATGGAAGCAACGTCTCGTGGCCTTCGTCGCGAGAGAATGTGCAACTCCTCCTCTCTAGGCTCTAGCTTCTCGATCACCTGATGCAAGCGAAAACTTAAGTTTGGCATCAACTCAAATTATTTTCGATGTAAGAAATAAAAATTCAAACCTGATATCGTTTTAACTTCTTCATGATTTCAGAAATCACGTCCACCTTGCGAGGAAATGAGACATTGCTCCAACGCAGGAGACGTGGATACATGAAGGTGGGTCGTTGGCTTCCAACAAGGTAGCCTGCAAAAAATCAATGTAAACATAAAATTAGAAGTAAATACATATCTTAACAATGAAATTTAAAATAGATATTAAGATGCTTACCACCAAAGCGACCGTGCAGCCGTCCATATATTTAGCCGATCCCTTGCCAGTGATATTCCTTGACCGCACACTATCGGCTACACTAGGTATTTGTTGCGAAGAAAAGCAAAAACAGCAAGACCCCAACTATATGAACCTAAGCGGTCTAAATCATCAAGATATGAACATAATGCCTTAGGAACATAATAGTGTATAGTTGGAAAGAGGATAGTCACAAAGAGATATAGAACCCATAACTTTGTGAAATCCTCTACATCTTGTTGTCCGCTCTTTCCAACAAGAAATTGTAATCTATTCTTTACTGCATTTCTATTGGCTTTTTTATGGTCCCCCTCAAAAAAACGGATGATGAGGTCAGACGTGACCTCCCCTTACTATGCAGTTCTACCTCATCGCCCGTCGCACTTAAACCAAGAATTAGTGCAAAATCGCTCCCTACAAAAGGAACTAAAACCTTACCAAACCAAAACCCCTCCTCCTCGTCATCCCAGAAGAAGAGCAGAGTGTCCAGGACAGGCCTACTCTGTTTAATATATGGAAGATCTAGCAAATGGCCAAAAGGTGTGCCGGTGATCCTAACCTTCTACTCATGAGACAATAACGGAACTAGGATGACCATAAAATTAACAAAATGGCTGAAGTAACACCTACCATTGACCATATTTTTAGGGCTAACAGCAGGTGCTCTACGTTTAGTCTGAATTGGAGCCATGAAAAATGTCTGCAACACAAATATATTCAAACACTAATTGTGAATAAAATCAACTGAAAAATAGAAACATATAATTGAGTAAAACATAGACGGGATAATGAATGATTTTAATAAATTATAACAACGAACAGAAATGTTTCCCAAATAAACAAGCTTTTTTAAGACAAAAATCTTAATTTTGATATCACACCGTCCCTGTCTTCTGGAAGAGGAAGACATGCATATGGGCCATCCTTGGCACATTTTCCTTTAGGAGGGACTGTTTTGAGTTGTTGTCATATATTAAAAAAGAGGACGAAAGAAATTAAATCCTTGGAAATGAAAGCTTGAAATGGATTGGATCCATCAACAAACCCTCTGTTTCTTTCTCTTGGAACTTTTCATAGCAGTGGCAAGGGAAACTATGGCTTCCACCACCTTAAAAACTGTAGACTTTGGCTACTGTTAGGCATTCAATGAGCTAGTGTAAAGGACTACATTTCCGGTCTTTTACCTTCCTGATAGATTAGTGTAACTTCTTATGTTTATCAAGATTCAGTGGAAGTGTTTTTAGCTCAATTAGGGATTTCATTTGATTTGTTCTTATCAAAAAAAGAAAAAAACTGATGGTTGATTGAAATAATTCCTTCTGGAAGAGGGAGACATGCATATGGGCCATCCTTGGCACATTTTCCGTTAAGAGGGACTGTTTTGAGTTGTTGTCATATATTAAAAAAGAGGACGAAAGAAATTAAATCCTAAGCATTCGCACATTATGAAAATAAATGCCCTACAATACTATATTACAGTTTGTTGCTACGAAAACCAAATCGAGAAATTATGATCCAGGGTTTACAAACCGTCGAAGAACCGGCAATATGCCTCGGAGAGGGTTTGGGAAGCGAGGTCGAATGAAGCGCCGTCGACCAACGATCAGGACGAAGACGCGAGCGTCAAGAAAAGCTTCAGGTGTGGGAGTCGACAAAATGCCGTCGCCTCAGAGCTCTCAGTCGGAGACCTGCTGGAAAATAGAGTCGACAGAGGAACTCTCGGTCGGGAGCAAGAGTGATTTGCCGGTGGGAACTTGTTTACGGTCTTAGGGTTTGAAACGGGGGACACCAGATCAACCGGAATCGGTGAGGAAGATGGAAAATTTCGTGGGGAGATAGGATTGCAAAATGGGGGAAATATGAATCCTTAACGATGAGAGCTATTTACGTGTGAAGATAAGTGAAAAATGGGAAGAGATGAAGCCGAATCGGTAGGGAACTTCAGGGCTATTTTCGTCTCAAATAGAAAGAGAGAAACGAGATGGACCGGCTGTTTCGGTGGGTACCTCAGGGTTATTTTTGTCTCAAATATAACGGCAGAAACGGGATGGACCGGCTATTACAAAAAGAGTAAACAGGGACTAAAAATTATAGTCCGGTCCAACACTGGACCGGCCATTAATTACCCCTAAATTCTTTTGCCCCACCTATCAAATTTTGACACTTGTCATTTAATTAAAGGTGGAACATAGAATGGGACAGAGAAATGAGATAGAAGATTTGAAGCCCTCCTCGCCATGGGCCCATGGGTCCTGGACTTTGAGCCTGGGGAGGACACCATGAGAATAGCGATGGTGTGGCTCCGCCTGCCTTGCCTATCGTCGAAGTATTGATCGACGTCGACCATCCTCCACATCGTGGCCCAGGCGAGCCGGCCAATTGCGGTGGATGGGGTTCGCCCGAGTAAAGGTGGCGGTCGACGCCACCGAACTTCTTTTAAGCTTTGATAGGAAAAGACAAAGGTGCGATGGCAGCTCTTCGTCGACGAAAATATGCCGGTCCTCTGCTCGTCGGAAGCCGTCGTCTCCGCGCTCTGTTGTTCCTCCCGGCTTCTCCGGTACGACCTCAATACCATGATGCTGCCCAATATGGAGACGTTGCGAGATCATGGAGTCCCGGGGCCGAAGCTCATCAAGCTAGCTACATCGTATCCACGGGTGCTGATGAAGAAGCGCGATCGGTTCACAGAGACTGTAGAATTGCTCAAAGGAATGGGGATGAAACCAACGTCGACGACGTTCATTCTCGCTATCGCTGCGATGCTGGCGCTGACGCCGGCGACGTGGGAGAGGAAGCTGGCGGTTTATAGGAGTTTAGGATGGTCTGACAAGGAGACTCTCTTGGCCTTCATGAAGTGCTGGCATCGGACCAGAACATCAGGAAATCGATGGAGTTCTTTGTGAATAAGCTGAATTGGGAGCCGGCATTTCTAGCAGCGCGGCCGATGCTTCTGTCTCTCAGTCTTGAGAAGAGGATCATTCCAAGGTGCTCGATTTTGAGCATTTTGTTGTGGAAGGGATTGTTGAGCAGCAAATTCGGTGTGCACACCTTGCTGTTAAGTAAGAAGGACTTCCTGGAGAAGTATGTTGTCAAGTATGGGGAGCAGGTCCCTGAGGTGCTTGAGGCTTACCAGGGGAAATTGGAATTTGTAGGTATTGAGGCAGGGGATCAATGCAAACAAAAGAAAAGAGGCAGGGGATCAAAGAAGCATTATGGAAATTGGCAGTTGTGGAAGAGTTTAATTCCTGGAGTTCTTGACTTCCTGTAGCTATTCCATTTTATAGTACTCTTGAGAGTTCTACAAACTTTTGGCCCCTGTCGGAATGCTACCTCCAATACTTGGGAGATACACTTGCTTCGGTTCATTCTGATTTTGTTCTCTTGTTCTAATTTCTTGCATATCATTTTGGGCTGGTTGTCATTGTAAAATTTGTTGTTGCTGCAACTACCAGAATAGGTTGCACCATGCTAAAAGCAATTAAATTGCCAAGATGAGACTGAATTACCTACATTCATCTAGTATATTTGGGCTAATTTGGGATGTACAGGTGTAAAGGGTTTTCTCGATGGGTAGTTTGCATATTATCTCTTGTGTTGCAGCATCAGCTTCTTCTTGTTTTGCCTGGCAAAACTGACATTCAAATGTTTCACATAGAAGAGGATGAATTTTCAGTTCGGTCCTGCATGAAGGTATCTGTTTATATTCTCTTACCCCACAAAGTATTCAGTTCTTGAAAGTTTATGTGATCGAAGAACTACTTGACATGCTCTCTTTTGAATGTCTATATATGTTGCTGATTTTGTCTGGAGGTCTTGAGTGTGGTTTTGATCTTTAAAAAATAGGTGCTCGAGTCTATTGACCTCTTTATATGTCTAAGATTGATTTTCCAATGTGCCACCACTTGTCTCTTATTTTCTAATTACAATGTTATTCACATAGTTTCTAGCTGTTGTTGACTGCTCCATGACATTTAAACATTTAAGACAGAGCCAAGCAAATGTACTCAACTGAAGCCCCAATTTTGATGAAAATGTTTGGATAACTTGGTTTGGTTGCCCAAAAAGAGCTCTTTCTCTTTTCTAGTTGGCTAGCTTAAAATCTGGAAACGTGATGGACTTTCAGTATCATGATATCTGACATATTGATTATTAAGAGCTAAAGTCAGTTTTGGTATTCCAACATGTCTTGAAAATGGGACAAATTCTACAGGATACTGCCAGGTTTCAATTAGTCACAGGATATCATTGGTTACTACATATAAACAACCAGAAATTCAGGATTAGGAAGTTAAAAGAATCATCTTAAGCTTCCTTGATAACTTACTGCTTCTTCTGACAAAGAATGTTGATATGGACAGTTTTGTATCTCCTTTTCTTATAAGCTTGAGAAAATAATGATCTGTCAGGTATTCTTGGTAAAGAGGAAGTGGGGAGAATTCTCCATGCAGAAGTTCTTAACCTTGGTTTTCACCCTCCTAAAGGCTGAGCTTACTTATTTCTTTCCTTAACATATTAAAGGGCTCATCAATGAAATCTAGTATAACACAAATCTTTAGTTGTTTGAGTGGCTAGGAAGTAGATGTTGTTTTAAGCAATGAAAAACATATATTTTGCAGATTCTCTGTCATGTTGCATGTATGAAGGACTAAAATCTGTAAGCGTGCACTATCAAGACAGCCACATCAGGTTGATGCTGGCGATCGAGTTCCATGCACAACTTCTTTTATGAATTATATGCATAATGGTGACACTGACTAGTATTACATTTTTTTTCCCAAGGAACAGTGGTTTAAATTATTACATATTCTTTAAATTTATTACTTAGTATCTTACTATTTGTAAAATTATTCACAGGTGCAAGACAGGATTTGAACATTGATAATTTACTTTCAGCTTTTACAAAACTATGTGTTTGATTCCTTTGCTTTTGATGCATTTAATGCCTATTGTGCACCATTCCTTCTGAGTGTTTTCAAAAAAGAAAAAAGAACAACATGATAAAGATATAATATCTCTGCAATGCTTTCTCTTTTAGAAATAATAAATGCTCATTAATCATTCTTTCTTGATACCACTTCCTTTGACTCGTCATTGTCAGATAACAAAATTGCCATCATCTATTGACTACCCTTGTAAATTTTCTCATATAATATTCTTCCATATTGTCCATAACAGTCATGTAGCTACTCAAAAACCTTTCCAGAGATGCATAACTTTGAATTTACATCCGTAGATAGTTTCGATGGGTCTGGTCAAGACTTTAAGCTATCCATGAAGTTGGAAGTTGCAAGTGAAACTTATTCTTCAGGTGGTTCTATATAACATAACCCGAGGAGTAGAAATTTAGTAAATATTTTCTTTTCAGTTCTAGGTAAATCTCTTGGCATTCTTGTGTGTGGCATTCCTTTCTGTTCTAGACAAATCTCTTGGTATTATTTGTGTGACTTTCTTCTTGCAGTCATAAATATTGTGCATTAATCTCAGACCTCCATTTATTTGTTTCAATGTTGTACAAAGTGACCATTTGGGTGTCGGCTTTATTATTCCTCATTTACTATTCAGTCCTTGGGCTACATTATGATAGGATTATCTGACATTTACTTTTTCTCAAGTTCCAACTAGCCACAACAGAAAAGGTAAAACTGCAATGGATCTAGGATTTTGACATTACTCTGTTATGCTTCTTCCTGTCGCTATGGCATGTTTCATAGCAACTAGAATTGCAATTATGTTTTCAAAAGCATAGACATTATGATACAGTTCAGTTGGAACCAGAGTTGAATCCTCTGTTGGCATATGTTGCCAAGACTTCAGCACAAATGCGGAATTCTTCTTTCTGAATCTCATTATCTCAGGTAACAAGTGATTCTTCTGTTATGACATTGACATTGACTTTTTTTTTTCCTTTCTTTTGCTTATAAATCTTGTGAGCTGCTCAAGTTATTTCTATGGCTTTGTATTTTCTTGGACATAAATGTGTCTTGAGGGGTTGGTCATTTTTAGTGCACTTGCTGCATATTATAAGTGCTAAAACTTCCACCAAAATGCTTGAACTTTCTGCCCCTCATCAGATGGTCCCTTTAAATGTGACAGTGCATTGCCTTTGGCTCCAATTTCTGGTCTCTGCAGTGAGTTAAGTGGGAAATACTTTCTATACTGTTAGTCATCTAGTGATTACGGTTTCACGAGTGAGGTTATGATGGAGGCTTGATTTTCCTTTTTGAATAATATCTGATGTCTATGGAGAGATGTGGAAGCTAGATTATGGGACACAGATAAACATTCTGTCCATTGAAGCTCTAGTACAGAAAACATAGTGGCTGAGTGATTTGGTGGCAGCTCTATGTAGCTACTACTGAAACTATCTTACAACTTGACCAAAAATATCCACAACATTCTCGTTATCTTTTGTATAAAAAGCCTGTTGGAGTTGAATCTTTGTTTCCTTAACGGTCAATAGAAGTCTTCAATGTTGCTATACATAATTCTTTTATTTGTCCTGGAACCAGTGTGCTCGTCAAGTCAGCTCTGCCCTGTCTGAAGCACTGTCTATTGCAATGGCTGGCCCAACTGTGCTGAAAAAGAATGGATGTCTGGGTGCACTCAGGTCACAACAGAGCAACTCTACATTGAGCCAAGGCCTACTCCCCTGGCCTAATTATACCGAAGAATGTATTAATTTTCCTGGTACTTTGTATAGTTTTAGTGCATAATATACTCACGGGTAAAAACTATTATGTGCATCTTTTAGCTATTATGAGAAAGTGTGTCAAATACAAAGTTTTTGTACAATAACATGCATCATGAAATTTTTCTTTTTTTTTTGGGTAAAAATCATGAGATTTTACATGAAATTATGCTGTTGAAAGAGTTTCATGAATTTATTGACATAAAAACAAAATTTGGTATGAACCAACAAGGCGTCCACTATATTTTCTTTTTTTCCAAAAATTGTTGATTTAGAGTTTTGTTTTGCAGAAACAGTCCATTTTAGACTTTATTAAACCATATACCTTTGCCCATGACTACTTCCAAGAACATTTTTACGTATGCCGCAAGGTTGATGGTGGGTGTGCATCCATTGCTAATGTTTGTGCAGCGTATTTTTGGTCGTCCATTGCTTGCAGGGGAAGGCTGCCTCAAACCTGCCGCATCATATCCCCTTCAAGCTCTTTACAAGCACTAATCAGATCAGTGGTTCTTCACACTGCTAAATCTCTGAGAACCCTAGTCTCGTTCTCTGTTGGTACTGATGGGTTTCTGATCAGCTAGCTGTGGCCTTCTACTTCCCTTTTTGGGTCCTTTGCCAGACTCATAGAACTGGTAACGTTGGAACCCCTAGGGTGTTATTGGCTTCAAGCCTTCTTTGACTGCTATTCTTCTCTCATGAACAACCTTGCTAGGATTTTGATGTAGCTTTTGATTCCACGAGCAGATTCTAACCCTTTGTATAGGAAAGTTATTCCATATTTATTTAATTTCTTGATCACACAAACAGGTAACTTGTAAAGAGACATAAAATATTGTGGAAGTGTAGACAGCACAGTATTGACCAGCATAAACCTACCTCCAAAAGAGAGAAATTTACTCTTCCAAAAAAACAACCTTGATACAACTATTCGGATTAGAGGCATCCAAGCCAATCTAGATAGATTACCTGCCTTCAAAGATAGGCCTAGATAAATAAAAGGAAAGGAGGTTAATTTACAATTTAGCGAAGTGGCACATCTCTTCGTCCACTGGAGGAAATTATGGTTGCCGCAACCAAACTCTTCTTAGTTGATTGCTAGCCGAGAGATCAATTCGAAATTGTAAAGAATTAACTTCAGAATAGTAACATAACCTTTCATGGCATAGGTGAAAACAATGATATCATCTGCAAATTGAAGAATCATATTGCCATTGTAGATCGAGGAGTTGCTCATCTCTTCAAAAATTTTGAACAAAGTAGCCTTGTTTAGCATTTTGCTTAACACATTAACACAAAAGCGAATAAATAGGAGGTGAGAAGGTCTTCCTGTCTCAATCCCAATCCCGATCTACAGAGAATCCAGTTACAAAGATCTTTATTAGTCTTCGCCGCAATCTTAGAAAATAAGATATTTTCGAGCCACCAAATCCATTTAACAGGGAACCTTTATGGTCTAGGAGTTTAAGAAGTCACTTGTCAAAAGACTTTGAAAAGTCAAACTATCTTTTTGTAGAGTGAAAGAGAACTTCATTAGCACAAATGATTCTATCCAGATTGATCTCACTCTGATGTAAATTGCTTGAGTTGGATCAATTAGAAAATCTACTAAGCAATCATAGTTGAATTGCTGGTCATTGGTGTTTCCATACAAGCACCTCAGCACAAAAATATGACCACCAGAAATGTTTCCTGAAGAATTAATAGAACAAACATTCTTCTTATATTCTTCATATTCCTTCTTATACCACCTATTCCAAACTTCCTCTGAATCAGTTGGAGGTTTGAGAATAAATGAGATCTCATAGTCAAACAAACCTTCAGCCTCCACCTCCACAGAGAATGTATAGCAGCCGCCGACGTTAACCTTCAAAATCTCAGGAATGCTTTGCAAATCATGATAAGAAATGGTACATCTAACAGACTTCATTTTCCTCTTCGAAATACTGACTTCTTCAAGAATTTCAATTAGCATCAAAAGAGATTATGTAATTTAATTGGACGGAGCAGAAGAATCCAAAGCAGCTATAAAGAATATGGCACAATTCCACCAAAAAAAGAAAAACAAAAAAACAAAGAACAAGAGACACAGTTTTCACTTGAGTAATGGAAGTGAAGTTAGTTTCTGAATTTGAGAGGGCATGTCTCTCACAGTACTCCGAACTTTCTATTCGCCCTGCCCAGACATTTTAACGAAGCAACAAAACAATTCAATCTGGCTTTTTATCCAGTCCAAGTTTACCGAAAATAAAACAAGTCCAAGAAAAACAAAGCAAGCTTTGGGTGCAGCAAAGCAGGAAACGCCATTCAAAACACATTAATTGTGGAGAAGAGTGTCAGTTTTTTTTTTTTTTTTGATGAAGAGTGGCAGACATTGACATCAAGTTGAATCCAAATGCTCATACCCATCAACTCCCAGGCTTCTCTTCTCCCAACCACCAAGTCCCAACTTGTTACCTCCCATAGCATCTACTATTTCCGGAACTTCACCCTCGTACTTGATCACATAATTCTCAATGAACTTCTTCTCCCCCATCATGAGGTGCCGCGCTTTCACATCGCCCTTTACCAAGCCCTTGGACGCTAGCATTTCCAAAACCAAACACCTCGGAACGATCCTCTTCTCGAAGCTAAGCGACAGAACCACCGGATACGCCGACACGTAGGCCGGCCCCCACTTCAGCTTCTCCGCGAAGAACTCCATGTTTCTCCTGACCTTCTCATCGGACGCCGTCATGCAGTACGGATGCTTGGCAAACGCCCCAAGGAGTTGCTCCTGCGACCAACCCAAGCTCAGGTAATTCTCCAGCTTCTTCTCCATTGTTGATTTGGGCAATCTGGAGAACACCCCTAGTGCATGGGCGAACATCGAAGTCGAAGGGCTGACGCCCATTCCCTTGATCGCGTTGAAAGTATTCTCGAACTGATCCGCTGCTTTGACCAGAGATTTCGGGTGGGTGATGAGCAGGGTGAAGATTACGGACGCCGGCATGCCGTAGTCTCGCAAGCTTTCGATCTTGGGAAGCAACACGTTGGGGAGGTCGGAGGTAAGCAGACGAGGGCACTTCTTGACAGCTAAGACGACGTTCTCATTGGAGTGGAGTATGGTCTTGAGGAGATTAAAATTTGGGAGCAGTCGTTTCGCCAAGCTCCATAGCAGTAGCCCGGGAATTCCTGAGAGAAGCCTTGCGAGGTCGGCGCCGGAGAGCCCGACGCTCTGGTAGAAGTCCAGTTTGGGCTTGAGGGTGTGGTCGGGGCTGGCGAGGAGGAGCTGGGGACGCTTGGTGACGATGCGGGTGATGTCGGGTTTGGAGAAGCCGAAGTGTTCGAGGAGGGTGAGGACAGAGCGGGGGTTTTTGGTGGTTTTGAGATGGACTTTGTTGGCGGCGGAGAGGGCGGCTTCGGAGGAGAGGCCGCATGACTTCTTGAGGAAATGGACCGTCAGGGATGATGAATCGTTTGGGGTGGAGGAGGAGATGTGGTGGGAGAGACCATGGTGGAATGGGAGCTGGAGGAGACGGGAAGGGCTGGCTGCTGTGGCTGTGGTTGGGATTCTAAGAGGAGTAGTAACGTGGGAGACTAGTCTAGTGTGGACAAGGCGAAGCATGGTGTGTGGAAAGGATGAAGGAAGAGAAGGATCCGAGAATTACCAACGCAACGACGGTTTGCTGCCGGGTCGGAGCGTTTTATAATTAGAGGCAAGCGTATGAAACGGGAAGCGAGCAGGAAGGGATTGGCTGACGTGGTGAGGCATTTTGAGGCGCCGCCAACCTAGGTTTGGAGCTGAGGTTTGGGGTGTACTCTTGGATCATAAACTATTTTTGATGATGCAGATCAAAGACCAGAGTACCATGCTCCATTACATTATGCATCATTGGTTACATGGCAAGGAGTGCTCTCTCTCTCTCTACCTATCTATCTATCTATCTATCTATCTATAAGTCTCTCTTTCCTCTATCTCTCCTTCCTCTCATTTTCTTCTTTCTTAGGTACTCTATCTAGCTTTTGCTTTCCAGACCCATTCATCTAGTTGAAAGGGGTAATCATGGAAGATCGGCAAGAGCAGCAATGGTAGCAAATTTAGGCTTGATGTGCAACACCAAAGTTGATGGATTTGGCATTTGAGTAGTTGTCAAGTGTATGATTATGAAGGCTGGTGGTAGTGCATATATTGAGATCAGAGACACGGTAATAAAGGTAGGGATTCGGGTTATAGTGGCTTTAAGACAAAATTTTAAGTTCCGAAAAAATAGAAAATGTTTCAGCCATCCTAACCTATTCTTGTAAAATAATGGGATGGGATAGAGTTAGGAATCCGAAACTCATCCATATGGGAGAGAAAAAGAAACAGAAAAGAAAGAAAGAAAACATGAAGAAAAGAGACAAATGAAAGAAAAGAAGAGAAAGGAAGAAAGAAAGGAAGGGAGAAGAAAAGAAAGAAAGAAAAGAAGAAAGAAAGGAAAGAGAATGAAGAAGAAAAAGGGGGGAAAAGAAAGAAAGGAATGGATAAGGAAAAGATGGAAGAAGAAAAGGAAAGAAAGGAAGGTAGAAGAAAAAGAAAGAAAGAAGAAAAAGAAAGAAAGAAGGAAAGAAAGAAAGAAAGAAAAGAAAGAAGGAGAGAGAGTTCAAGGGTATCCTACTAGTATTTTTTACTAGAACCACTGCTAGGACAGGGCAGGACAGCAGGATGTCCCATTCCATGGAAAAATAAGGGGACTCCTGTCTCATAGGATTTAAAACCTTACTTTAGGATAGTGGATCATTGGAGCGATCAAGCAGTCGGAGATGGAGCTACGACAAGAAATTATAGTAGGATGGGTAAAAGGATGTGAAACAATTGGCAATAGCAAGTAGAAGCCTTGAAGCCATTGTTAAGGCATAGAAAAAGTGATGACAAGACATTAGGCTAGGATGTGAAGGCCCTCAAAAGTGGTGGTTGAGCATTGTTCACAAGGGAAATTCTTTTTGGTGGATGATGATCGGTAATAATGGAGCACGAAGGAGGGTCATTTTGGTAAGGGGGAGGAAGTTAAAGAGACCTTATCATGATTTATAAAGTGAAAAAATCAAAATGATTTACTAAAATTGGAAAAAAAATGAATAATTTTGACAAGCACAAATGACGACCTAGCACTAAGCTACTAATTTTAACAATAAATATAACATTTTGAAAAAGTTTGATATTGCATGTAATTAGAAAAGAAATATAGCATTTCATTCATTATGATCTAACTATATTAAATCATGGGTGGACTTATATTAATTAGATTTTGATAATTTGGCCATAGTAAAATATAGTATAATACTACTAAATCTTTCACTTTTGCAACCACATGATTTATAGTCATAGAGCATCAAAATACATGAACTTTGGTTTCTAGGTATATTTTGTAGATAGGTTACTTTTAACATTTTGAATTTTCAATTTAGAGAGTCTATCATTGATTTGAATGGTTCAATCTTTTTTTTAAGATATAATATAAAATGTGTACTCAAACTCATATTAAACTAGAAGCTTGTAAAAGCATGCGTCCTCAAATGCCTCCCAATAAAAATCAACGATAAACCTCACAAATTAAAAATATATATCATTGATTATGACCTACACTGCAAAAATATCTAAAAACTTAAAAAAATATTTATTTTGAAAATCATTTATCTATGCATCCAGCAAGAACAAAATGAATGGTAACATTATGATTAGTGAGCAAGAATATATCATATACCATATGACTTACAAATCTAAATTGTTAAACTTAATCTAAATATTCTAAAGCATATATTGTGGAGTGATTGATTAAAACCCCATTTGATTTTGATGAGCTCAAAGCATTTGAGTATATCTTGTGATTACTAATGAATTCAATTGAGTGTTTCAGTGAAAATCCTGTCCAAGTGTCTCTAGATTTTGGTTCATAGTATTTTGGATAAGTTAAGAAGTCTGCTAAACCAAAGTCTGAGACTCGAGTCGACTTCCGAGTATCATGAGTCGACTCCAAGCGTATCAAGTTCACTGGCACGAGCTCGAGTCGACTCCAGACTAGTACGAGTCGACTCCGACTGAGAACAGAAAGAAGAACAGAAAGCCTCATCTCAGAACCTGTCAACGAGTCGACTCCTGAAGTGCGCGAGTCGACTCCAATGTTCAACGAGTCGACTCCAGGGTAGTAAGAGTCGACTCCAAGAGGTACACAAAGAAAAGTCAGAGAGCAGTTTTCGAGTCTGAGATTCGAGTCGACTCCAGTGGAACGCGAGTCGACTCCGATGGTTGGCAAGTCGACTCCAGAGAAAGCAAGAGTCGACTCTCAGCGGTACACAAAGAAAAGGTCAGAGAGCATTTTATGGACTCTGAGATTCGAGTCGACTCCCGCAATACGCGAGTCGACTCCGAGACTGTGCGACCATCGACAGACAGAAAACCATGTTACTGCCTCTGAGATTCGAGTCGACTCCCAGACAGCTCGAGTCGACTCCAAGACAAGCTTCACGTCAAAAGGCAGAAGACCAACTTTCGGAAATTGAGAGCCGAGTCGACTCCAAGGAAGTTCGAGTCGACTCCAAGACTGGATGAGCCAAAAGACAGAGAATCGGGAGTTCGGGCTCTGAGATTCGAGTCGACTCCAAGGACAGTCGAGTCGACTCGAGTGGACAAAATTCAAAATTGGATCCACGGACTTCAGTGGATGAGCCGACTCCAAAATTGCCAGGTCAGCTCCAGAAGTTGGCGAGTCGACTCCGGGTCAAGACGAGTCGACTCCCAGTCGTGACGGCAACTTTAATTCAAATTTGGAACAGTTGCCGAGTCGACTCCGGAAAAGCTTGAGTCGACTCCCGCTACAGCCGAGTCGACTCCTGATCGCGCGAGTCGACTCCAACCCACCAACGGTCATATTGTCAGGCTGCGCAGAGTGTGCAGAACGGACAGAAAAAGCAGTGTAACGGCTAGTTTCCGTGGGGGTTGGCTTAAATAGCCACAGAAGACTGTAGCAAGGCAGAGAACAACCATTCCACTCCAAGCATTCAAGCTTTCAAGCTCTGCAACGTGCTCTTCAACGAAAAAGGGGAAGATCAGCATTTACTGCAACCAACTACATCTTTCCGGCAATTAAAGCCTCCTCCTCCTGCATTCAAGTCGACTACTCATTCTAGAGGAGACCGGAGTTCAAGAAGCCATTCCTCTACTTCAGCTTAAAAGCGTTTGAGGGCTTCTAAACTCCTCTTTTGATTATATTGTTTTACATCTGCTTTTGAGAAGCTTATTTTCCTTTCTTTCTATAACTTGTATTTACTTGGTTCAATCGGAGGATTGAATCAAGGGGATTAAGGTTGGTTGGTGAGCCAAGTTAAAAACCAACGTGTGTAAGGGTTTGATTGTGAGCCCGGGAAAACAATCGGGGTTGGTTCTAGTCGGTGAGCCTGGGAAAACCGACCGAGTTTGTTGTGAGCTCGTAAAACAACAAGTTTGGTTGTGAGCTTGCAAAACAACCGGCTGTAATCCAAGGGGGTTATAGTGAATTCCCAAGAGAGACTTGGGGAGTGGACGTAGGAGCAAGGGGTAGCTCCGAACCACTATAAAACTCTGTGTTTGCATTGGATTGTCTCTCTTCTTCTTCCCCTCACATCACTCACAGCACTTAGCATTAATTAAATAACTTGCAATAGTTTTTAATTAATCAACCACATCGTTTTAATCATCTAAATTATTTTAAAACCCAATTCACCCCCCCTCTTGGGTTGTCTATCTGGGCAACAAGTGGTATCAGAGCCAAAAACTCTTCCACTCAAGAGTTAAAAGATCAAAATGACAACCCCATTTGGATCTTCTCACATTGAGGGTCAGTCCACCCAAAGACCCCCTTTCTTTAATGGATCCGACTACTCATATTGGAAGGCTAGGATGAGAATATTCATCCAAGCCCAAGACTATGAGATGTGGACCATTGTAGTAAATGGCCCATACATCCCATCCATATATGTAGATGGTGTCAAGGTACCCAAACTAGAAACGGATTGGGATGAACATGACATGAGGAAGGCACAACTAAACTCTAAAGCTATGAATGTGTTTTATTGTGCCTTAGACCGTAATGAATTCAATAGGGTTTCAACTTGTAATTCTGCAAAAGAAATTTGGGACAGACTTGAAGTGACCCATGAGGGCACGAATCAAGTCAAGGAATCCAAAATAAACATCTTGGTTCATAAATATGAACTATTTAAAATGGATTCAAATGAAATAATCACATGCATGTTCACTAGGTTTACTAATATTGTCAATGCCCTAAAAAGCCTTGGCAAGAACTATACTAACAGTGAGCTTGTCAGGAAAATCCTTCGGTGTCTACCAAGGTCGTGGGAAGCTAAAGTGACGGCAATCCAAGAAGCCAAGGACTTGAACAAGCTACCACTTGAGGAGCTTCTTGGATCCCTTATGACGCACGAGCTCACCATGAAACAACACAACGAGGAAGAGTCCTCCCATAAGAAAAAGGTAATAGCTTTAAAGTCTACATCATCTAACAAAGATTTATCTTGCAGTAGCAGTAGTGAAGAAGAAGAAGATGAGGAAGATGGTGGTGAGGCACTTCTTGTGCGCAAGTTCAAGAAATTTATCAACCACAAGAAGTCCTATCATCAAAGGAGAGGCCTCTCAAATTCCTACCGCAAGGACAAAGGTAAGGAAAGAGAAAATGAGGGGATTGGGTGCTATGAGTGCAAAAAGCCGGGACACATCAGAGCTGAGTGTCCCTTACTAAAGAAGGGCAGCAAGTACAAGAAGAAGAAGAAAGCCCTTGTCACCACCCTATCGGACTCCGACGCATCATCTTCATCATCGGATGAAGAACAAGAAGAGAAGGCCAATTTCTGCTTCATGGCCAACGAAAACGAGGTAACTTCCGTACGCATTTTGATTTTACATTTGATGAACTTTATGATGCGTTTAATGAATTAATGATTGAATATAAGAATATAAATGTTAAAAACAGAGAACTAAAAGTAAATAACCAAACTTACATTCATAAGCATGATTCATTAATTAAGGATAAAGATAATCTTACCAAAGAAAATCTAGAACTTAAGACAAGCAACCAACTCTTAATTAAGAAGACTAACAACTTAACAAAAGATAATGAAAAACTAACTAAGGAACTTTCAGAACTTAAAAACCATAAACAAATCTTAAACAAGGATCTCACAAAAGAACTAAATGATTTAAAAGCAGAAAATCAAAAATTAACTAAAGAACTTGGAAAATACAAACCTTTAGTTGAAAAGTTTACGTATAGTTCTGAAAAGTTAAATATGATACTTAATAATCAACGAGCCGTATTTAATAAAGCGGGTTTAGGATATAAACCAAGAAATAAACAAAAACTTCTTAGTAACTTCTTTGTTAAAGCTGGGGAAACTAAAATTAAGAAAATAATTTGCCTTTGTTGTGGTACAGTAGGTCATAAAGCAAATGTGTGTAATTTTAGAAAAAGTAAAACTAAAAGAAAAATTAAAAAGGTATGGGTTCCAAAAGGAACCAACTTGACTAACCATGAAGGACCCAAGAAAACTTGGGTACCTAAGATGACATGATTTGCTTGTGTAGGAGTGTCTTGCAGCCAAAGTCAACAAAAACTGCCGGTATTTGGATAGTGGCTGCTCAAGGCACATGACGGGTGATAAAGATCAATTTTTCATCCTTGAAGCTAAGAAGGGAGGTGCTGTGACTTTTGGAGACAACAACCAAGGTCATATCATTGGTATTGGTAAAGTTCAAATCACCCCTTCTACTTTTATAGATAATGTTAGATATGTTGATGGTCTTAAGCATAACTTGTTAAGCATTAGTCAATTATGTGATATAGGATATGATGTTATGTTTAAACCATCACTATGCATTATAACAAAGCCTAATGATAATAGTTTAGTTTTTAAAGGAATTAGACGTGGAAATGTATATGTTGTAGACCTAGAAGATCTTGCAAAACATAACCAATGTCTAGTTGTAAATGAAACTAAAGATAATGATGCTAGTTGGTTATGGCACCGTAAGTTAGGTCATGCAAGCATGGACACAATAACTAAACTAGTTAAAAGAGACTCCGTGATAGGTTTGCCAAAATTAAAATTTGAAAAGAACAAAATATGTGAAGCATGTCAATCTGGCAAACAATCTAGGAACTCTTTTAAATCCATAAAATGTGTCTCTACTTCTAGACCTCTAGAATTACTACACATGGATCTATTTGGTCCAACTAGAACAACAAGCCTAGGTGGAAATAAATATGGTCTAGTTATAGTAGATGATTACTCTAGGTACACATGGGTCATGTTCCTAGCACATAAGGATCAAGCATTTTCTGTTTTTAAGAAGTTCCATAAGGAAGTAACAAATGCTAGAGAGTCTTCAGTCATAGCCATTAGAAGTGACCATGGTACCGAATTCGAAAATCAATCATTTGATGAATTTTGTAGTAAAAAGGGGATAACCCATAATTTCTCAGCACCTAGGACACCACAACAAAATAGAGTTGTGGAAAAGAAGAATAGAACACTAGAGGAAATGGCTAGGACTATGTTATGTGAAAGTAACCTCCCTAAGTACTTTTGGGGAGAAGCCATTAATACCTCTTGTCATATATTAAATAGAGTTTTATTAAGACCCATTATAAAGAAAACACCTTATGAACTTTGGAAAAACAGAAAACCAAAAGTTAATTACTTTCATGCCTTTGGATGTAGATGTTTTGTACATAATAATGGGAAAGATAATCTAGGGAAATTTGATCCTAAATCTGATGAAGGAATATTCTTAGGTTATTCTACAACTAGTAAAGCCTATAGAGTCTTTAATAAAAGAACCTTAGTCATAGAAGAATCTATACATGTAGTATTTGATGACTCTAGTGACATCTCCTCTAGTAAGAAAGTTAATTTTGATGATGATGTTGAAATACTTGAAGAAAAGATAGATGAGATGGGATTACAAGATGATAATCAAAAATTGATTGAAGAAGCATCATCAAGTCAAGAGCCTATTGTGGATCATGGGCTAACAAAAGCTTGGAGGTATGCTCACGGGCATCCTAAGGAACTCATTCTAGATGATCCATCTCAACCGGTTAGGACTAGAGCTTCACTTAGAAATCTAAATAACCATCTAGCTTTGTCTCACACTTTGAGCCCAAACATATAGAAGAAGCCGAAAATGATGTAAATTGGATAAATGCAATGCAAGAAGAACTAAACCAATTCACTAGAAACAAAGTGTGGGATCTAGTAGAGAGACCTTCTAAATATCCAATTATAGGTACAAAATGGATATATAAAAATAAGCTAGATGAAAATGGAATTGTTATAAGGAATAAGGCTAGACTAGTGGCAAAGGGTTATAATCAAGAAGAAGGCATAGATTTTGATGAAACCTTTGCTCCCGTAGCTAGACTTGAGGCTATTAGACTATTATTAGCATATGCATGCTCTAAGAATTTCAAACTATTTCAAATGGATGTAAAAAGTGCATTTTTAAATGGGTATATTAATGAGGAAGTGTATGTAGAACAACCTCCTGGTTTTGAAAATCATCAATACCCTAATCATGTGTATAAACTGAACAAAGCACTTTATGGATTAAAACAAGCACCTAGAGCATGGTATAAGAGACTTAGTAAATTCCTATTAGAACATGAATTCTCTAGGGGAAATGTAGACACAACATTATTTCTGAAAAAGCAAAATAAGGAGATGCTATTAGTACAGATTTATATTGATGATATCATTTTCGGTACTACTAACAATCGCCTCTGCGAAGAGTTTGCTGATTTGATGCAGAGTGAGTTTGAGATGAGCATGATGGGAGAGCTGAACTACTTCCTCGGGCTTCAAATCAAACAATCTGAAGGAGGCATCTTCATCAATCAAGCAAAATATGTCAAGGAGATGCTCAAGAAGTTTGATATGGAAGGAAACAAATCAATCAGCACCCCCATGAGCTCATCATGCAAATTAGATCAAGACGAATCAGGTAAATCTGTAGATCAAAAACTTTATAGAGGTATGATAGGATCTTTACTATATCTTACTGCAAGTAGACCTGATATTATGTTTAGTGTTTGCATGTGTGCTAGATATCAGGCTAATCCTAAAGAATCACACCTAGCTGCATTTAAGAGAATTTTTAAATACTTAATAGGAACTAAGAACATAGGGCTATGGTACTCTAAAGAATCTAGCCTAAACTTAATAGGGTACACAGATTCAGACTTCGCTGGATGTAAGCTTGATAGAAAAAGTACCAGCGGGTCGTGTCAGTTTCTAGGAGAAAACCTAATCTCATGGTTTAGCAAGAAACAAAACACGGTTGCATTATCCACTGCAGAAGCTGAATATGTGGCAGCCGGGAGTTGTTGTGCTCAAATCTTGTGGATTAAACAACAATTAGAAGATTATGGCAGTAAACAAGATAAAATCCCCATTAATTGTGATAATACAAGTGCCATAAATCTAACTAAAAATCCAATTCAACATTCAAGAACTAAACACATTGAGATAAGACATCACTTCATAAGAGATCATGTATTGAATGGTGATGTGTGACTCCAATTTGTTTGTACTGATAATCAATTAGCAGATATTTTTACAAAATCCCTAAGTGAAGAGAGGTTTAGCGTGCTTAGGAGGGGATTAGGAGTGATTGATCCATCCTAGTGGGAGTTTCCACTAGATTAATTGATTTTGATGATTAGAATGCGGTTAAAATAGAGTTTCTATTCAATGATCATCAAATCAGATCCCAATTAGGTGATTTTCCCTCATTTGGCACGGGTATAGCATGACTTTTAGGTGCGTGCCAAGGTTAGAGACGACTCGAGTAAGTTTCAGAGCCGGCTCCTAAGGGGGAGTCGACTCGCGCATTTGCGGGAGTCGACTTGCAAAGATGGCAGCTGAGGGGGAGTCGACTCGCACATATTCTGGAGTCGACTCGAGGTCGAGTCGACTCGCGACTCAGGGGAGTCGACTCGCAGTTGGGATCCGACTTTTTAACCCTAGGTTTGTCGTTTCGCAAACACTTTTCTTTCAAGCCGCCACTGTTCAAAAAGCCCTAGAGCCGACTCCTAGGTCGTCCCCGATCGTCTCCAACCTCTGTTCGGTCGATTTTTTCACCGGTTCTTAGGATTTTCGTCCGTTCCTAGGTCGTCTCCGGTCCGTCCCGAGTCTCCTCCGTCGACCTTTCTCCGTCCTTTAGGTGTTTCTTCCCGTTTAGGTCAAGATGCCTCGTAAGACCGTGGTTAGGAAGAGGTCCCGTCCCGAGGCCGGTCCCGAGCGGCGCTCCAAGGCGCGGCACGATCCCGCGAGGCAACCACCTCCGGCTCGTTCCCCGCCTAGGGCGGTTCCCGCAAGGCCGTTGGCCGGGAAGGCCGTCACCACCGGGAGGTATGTCGACTTTGACTATCTCTTCCGGGAAGGGTTCACCATAGGTGATAGGCTTAGAGCCTAGGGCCTAGAGTACTTTCTCACTTTGGACCTTCCCACTTACCCTGGCCTTGTTCAAGAGTTTTATAGTACCGTCCATCGGGGAGATGGAGGTATCGAGGGCACAGTAGTAGGTGTCCCTGTGCGTGTCACGGAGGATCTCATTGCCCACATCCTCCACCTTCCATTAGTAGGGATGGCTCCCGCACACCCTGAGGATAGAGTTGAGGCCCTTACGGTCGTCTTAGGGCATCCACCTCAGTCCCCCCTAGACGAGGTATCTGCTAGCTCACTTCCTATTGAAGTGAGAATCCTTTTGAGTATTCTGTCCAGATCCATCTTCCCTAAGACAGGAAGATTTGATTTTGTAAATGAGAGGGACCTAGCTGTTATGTCTTACATTCTTCAGGACACCCCGGTCAACTTCTCCAAACTCATCTATAGGTATATGTGTGAGCCCCTAGATAGACCTAGGCTCACCCTCCCATACGGCATGATTTTTACTCTTCTCTTTAGGGAGTACGAGATTCCCATTCCTGAGAGGGAACCCTCTCGTGCATTGCGATGGACAGATCGCTTGTGTACGGGGACCATGCACAGGATGGGGTTTCGGAAGAGAGAAGGGATCTGGGTTAGGAAGTCTACCCTCACCGCTCAGACCACCAGACCTTCACCTAGTCCTGAGCCCGATTCAGACTACCCAGACCTTCCAGACCATCCAGACCTCCCATCCACTCCTCCTGCTCCTACCACCTCCGCCGGACCTTCCTCCTCGGCACCACCCTCTATGGCGGTCCGGATTGATCCTGAGCAGCTCCGGGAGCTGCGACAGGAGATAGTCAGAGAGGTGAGGGATGAGCTGCTTCGGGAGCTCCGAGGTGCGGTGCCTGCTCCCACTCCTGCACCCGTATCTTCTCAGTTGGTCCCTTCCTTGACAGCCGTGACTGACATGACGGCTCATGTACGGGAAGAGATCTACAATGTCCGGAGTTTGGTCCAGGCCCAGTTCCACAGCATGAGTGAGGTCACGAGCTCCACTCGACAGATGCGAGAGGAGATAGGTCGTGACATGCACACCACCACCGAGGGGGCCGAGCGCTTGGCGATTGTACTCATCGACAAGCTGGACGCACTTCAGACATCGGTGACTGGGCTTCAGGCGTCGGTGACAGAGCTCTCCACTACACATAGCAGAGCCACCACGTCTATCATCACACAGCTTGGCCATGTCACAGATGCAGTCACCCTCCTCATGGAGCAGAGCCGATTGAGAGGAGGAGCCACATCCTCGAGAGGAGGAGCCACATCCTCCAGAGGAGGAGATGCATCCTCGAGAGGGGGAGCTTCATCCTCGAGGAGGACATAGATGTGTTTGAGTTCTGTTTTGTATTGTTTTACTTTACTTATTGTATGCTCAAATCTACTTCAATTCATATCAATACAATGAGTAGACATCTTATCTTCAATTATGTGCCATTTGATGATTGTTTGTGCCATTGATTGTGGTTGATTACCTCCTTTTTGGTATGATAACAAAAAGGGGGAGAAATATGTATAAAATGTGTAAAGGGGAGAAAAATATAAAAAATATATGTAAAAGAAATCAATGAAAATAAATAAAAAGATAAACTCTTAAAAACACACACAAATTTGTTCTAAGTGGATTCGGTACCTCGAGGCTCATTATCTCTCTTTTGGGGCTCCTAATGGAGTAATCTCCAGAATCTATTCAAGGGATATTCGGAGATTAGCTGAATCCTACTCAAGAACAAATTGACAGATTTTCCCTCTAAAAACAAAAAATTCAGTTCAAAAACTTCAAAGCATTAAAAGGAAATTCAGAGAATCAAAACATAGTTGAATGCATATGTTGAGGGGGAGAATCTGAATTTTAATCAAGCTAAATCATTAATGACATATAAGCCAAACAATTGATTGCATAATATGAAGGCTTATATAATTCCAAATGAAAGGGGGAGCTTTAACTCCGAAATTTGTTGTTTCACTCCTTTCAAACTTGGATAAATTAAATTATCAGACATTTGAATTCATTTATGGATTTTATTTCATTATTTATTGAGCAAGTCATTTTACATATACTCAAAGTTTTGTCATCATCAAAAAGGGGGAGATTGTGGAGTGATTGATTAAAACCCCATTTGATTTTGATGAGCTCAAAGCATTTGAATATATCTTGTGATTACTAGTGAATTCAATTGAGTGTTTCAGTGAAAATCCTGTCCAAGTGTCTCTAGATTTTGGTTCATAGTATTTTGGATAAGTTAAGAAGTCTGCTGAACCAAAGTCTGAGACTCGAGTCGACTCCCGAGTATCACGAGTCGACTCCAAGCGTATCAAGTTCACTGGCACGAGCTCGAGTCGACTCCAGACTAGTACGAGTCGACTCCGACTGAGAACAGAAAGAAGAACAGAAAGCCTCATCTCAGAACCTGTCAACGAGTCGACTCCTGAAGTGCGCGAGTCGACTCCAATGTTCAACAAGTCGACTCCAGGGTAGTAAGAGTCGACTCCAAGAGGTACACAAAGAAAAGTCAGAGAGCAGTTTTCGAGTCTGAGATTCGAGTCGACTCCAGTGGAACGCGAGTCGACTCCGATGGTTGGCAAGTCGACTCCAGAGAAAGCAAGAGTCGACTCTCAGCGGTACACAAAGAAAAGGTCAGAGAGCATTTTATGGACTCTGAGATTCGAGTCGACTCCCGCAATACGCGAGTCGACTCCGAGACTGTGCGACCATCGACAGACAGAAAACCATGTTACTGCCTCTGAGATTCGAGTCGACTCCCAGACAGCTCGAGTCGACTCCAAGACAAGCTTCACGTCAAAAGGCAGAAGACCAACTTTCGGAAATTGAGAGCCGAGTCGACTCCAAGGAAGTTCGAGTCGACTCCAAGACTGGATGAGCCAAAAGACAGAGAATCGGGAGTTCGGGCTCTGAGATTCGAGTCGACTCCAAGGACAGTCGAGTCGACTCGAGTGGACAAAATTCAAAATTGGATCCACGGACTTCAGTGGATGAGCCGACTCCAAAATTGCCAGGTCAGCTCCAGAAGTTGGCGAGTCGACTCCGGGTCAAGACGAGTCGACTCCCAGTCGTGACGGCAACTTTAATTCAAATTTGGAACAGTTGCCGAGTCGACTCCGGAAAAGCTTGAGTCGACTCCCGCTACAGCCGAGTCGACTCCTGATCGCGCGAGTCGACTCCAACCCACCAACGGTCATATTGTCAGGCTGCGTAGAGTGTGCAGAACGGACAGAAAAAGCAGTGTAACGGCTAGTTTCCGTGGGGGTTGGCTTAAATAGCCACAGAAGACTGTAGCAAGGCAGAGAACAACCATTCCACTCCAAGCATTCAAGCTTTCAAGCTCTGCAACGTGCTCTTCAACGAAAAAGGGGAAGATCAGCATTTACTGCAACCAACTACATCTTTCCGGCAATTAAAGCCTCCTCCTCCTGCATTCAAGTCGACTACTCATTCTAGAGGAGACCGGAGTTCAAGAAGCCATTCCTCTACTTCAGCTTAAAAGCGTTTGAGGGCTTCTAAACTCCTCTTTTGATTATATTGTTTTACATCTGCTTTTGAGAAGCTTATTTTCCTTTCTTTCTATAACTTGTATTTACTTGGTTCAATCGGGGGATTGAATCAAGGGGATTAAGGTTGGTTGGTGAGCCAAGTTAAAAACCAACGTGTGTAAGGGTTTGATTGTGAGCCCGGGAAAACAATCGGGGTTGGTTCTAGTCGGTGAGCCTGGGAAAATCGACCGAGTTCGTTGTGAGCTCGTAAAACAACAAGTTTGGTTGTGAGCTTGCAAAACAACCGGCTGTAATCCAAGGGGGTTATAGTGAATTCCCAAGAGAGACTTGGGGAGTGGACGTAGGAGCAAGGGGTAGCTCCGAACCACTATAAAACTCTGTGTTTGCATTGGATTGTCTCTCTTCTTCTTCCCCTCACATCACTCACAGCACTTAGCATTAATTAAATAACTTGCAATAGTTTTTAATTAATCAACCACATCGTTTTAATCATCTAAATTATTTTAAAACCCAATTCACCCCCCCTCTTGGGTTGTCTATCTGGGCAACATATATAATCAAATTTCAGCTAATTGGTATGATTCTAGTTATATATCTTTTCAAATTCCTTATTAAAAACTAGGAAACTAAAATAAGTTATTGTACTATTTAATTAGATATTTTCTATCCATTCGATGCATGGGTTAAAGACTTTAAAATACGTGATTTTTTATTTATAAGCATTTTATAGATCATACACCATGATTAACAATGTGAGTTCTCAATATATGTATATCCATACATGTATATATGTATATATATATGTGTATATGTATGTGTCTGTGTGTATAGATATATATGTATAAACGCATGTATATATACAAAAGTACTTAGATATGCATGTAGTATGATACATATGTGTGAATATCTGAACATACATACAAACATATATATATGTACATGTTTAGAAAATATATTATTATGAAGCTCCACTTATAAGCCTCTTTTCATAGGAGAGACCCAAATAGTTGAGATAAAGCTAGTTAGCCAAAATTTTTAAGTTTTTGTAGTTTGTTGAATTTGTAGTTAATATAAGCATAGGTTTTTAGTATTATTTTCTCTTTATTATTGGGAAACACCCGATAATATCCTTTGTATTCTACAACCGAGTTATTTCTCTACTCTCTCTTATATTCTTATAGGAAATACTTGATAATTAGCATGCTCTATAAGTGTTTTACATTGAAATTACATCTCATACTCTTATTCATTCTTGCAACCTTACAATTTGGTAGCTTAACTCAATCTTAAAATAATATTAATAGGTAACTAAAACTCAGTTCTAGTTGAGTCATGCCTTCTAGAAAAATGCCATCATGATTATCTCTTATATTTGTAAGATCTTTTATAAAAAAATATGGGCTGCCATTAATTGTGTACTTTATGTTGTTCATAAAAAAATAGGTAGAAAGTGAGTCAGATTAATTGAGTGGTACGAGCCCAAATAAAAATTATGATCCATAAGGTCTTGAGCTATGGTTAATCTTTCTGATACATGTGAATTTAGTATTGAGGTGTAGGGCCTAGTTATTGGCCATTTGGGTACCATAATGGAGGACCATTATAACTAGATTATTACTTTATTTGGATCTGGGCCCTTCTCCAATCCTAATACATCTTTGATTTAAACCTATTTATATAAGTTAGAGAGTTGTTTTCCCCATTATATAACAATGTAGAGTAGGAGAGGGAGATGAAAAATTGACCCTAGGGTTTTCCACTACATGAAGACTGTTCTTGAAGTGAAGCAACCTACAGATATATTTGTGGCAGAATTAAATGGTATGCACTTATTTTCATTATTGTTGACCCAATGAATTGATTTTGATGTGTACAAAATATTGAAGTATAATACTGATGATATCGTATTCTTAGAGAAGTTAAATTTATTTTATAGAGAGCTCAATGAGGTTGAAACATTAGAGAAGCATGGAGAAGTTTTTTAAAGAGTTTTGGGAGTTTCTATAATGGACGAGTTGACCCTAGACTATCTTGAGTCGACTCTTGAGGATCACGAGTCGACCCCAACACAAATGAGTCGACCCCTGAATGGCCATAGACAGAAAATAGAAAACATTCAAAAATAGCTCTTTTACGAATTGACCCCGAAGATCACGAGTTGACCTCTTAAGAATTCGAGTTGCCCCGTATGCGCCTGACAACAGTAACGATTAGTTTTTCTACAAAATCAGAAAACTGCTATATTCACTTCCAATGGCTAGTTTGTTCTCTCTAATGGCTAGAAACGACTCTCCAACAACTTTTCAACTTATGACTGCTTTCGAATTGAATTGAAGAAGATGATGGATTAAGGAGATTGAGTGGATGAGGTAAAAAAAAAAGGAATATAAGTGAACACTACTTTTTGGGCTTCAACTTGAGGATCAATCTAAAAAATGACTATTGAAAGCCTCCTCCCACTTTTGAATGAATTTTCAAACATTCATAGAGAGATAGAGCTTCAATTGCCAATCATTGAATTCCTTCACAAGGTCAATAGCGAGTAAGAAAGGAAAAAGGGAATGAGCTAAATTCTACTCACTAAGATCCCAACATTTAGAGCAAATAAAGCACGAGCTACAACCAAAAAAATTTACTAAGTTTTGTGGAGCTTAGAAATCAGCAGAGAGTTCTAAGGGTTGGAACTCAAAATTGGTTTAGCTATACTAGCAAAATATCTTAGTTTTAGTTGATTGCTAAAAAAAACAACTGAATTTGGTTGTGAGCCCAAAAAACAACTATATAGTAATCTTGCTTATAGTTTATAGGAAAATTCTCAAGGAGGATTGCTTGAGGTGTGGATGTTGGTGCAGGATTGGCACCGAACCATTATAAAATTCTAATATTTGTATTATTGTGCTTGTTCTTATCCTTTGCATTTATTTATCATTATACTATGCATACTTCTGTTTAAATTAGTTTAACTTAATCATTATTTAAGTTTGTAAAAAGTTTTAAAAAATCTAATTTACCTCCTTTCTTTGGTTGTCATCTTGAGCAACAATTGGTGTCAGAGCAGATGCTCTTATATTTTTCAAAGACCTAACTATCTAAGAGCTCAAGATCCATATGGCAACCCTTGGAATGTCTTTACTGAAGGACATTCTGATGACCCAAAGATTGATTCATAGATTGATTTTGATGATCACAAAACCTTGAAGTATAGATACTAATGTTTATGTTGCAAGGAGAAAGATATTTATTTTGCAAGGAACATAGCAAGTTGGAAGAACACAAGAAGGCCTCCAAAGCTCTCAAGTTGGAAGAAAGCTACAATTTATTGGCCCAAGTTTAAAGTTCAAAGGATTCAAATTGGAGGAGTAAAATCAAAAGAAAAATTCAAAAGAACAGTCTTCGAGTCGACTCCAGTGGAATTCGAGTCGACTCTGGAGAAGTATGAGTCGACTCCTAGGAGTCACAGGCAGAAAAGTCAGAGAGCAATTTTTGGGACTCTGAGATTCGAGTCGACTCCCGCATTGCACGAGTCGACTCCGAGACTCCGCGACCATCAACAGACAGAAAATCAAGTTACTGCCTCTGAGATTCGAGTCGACTCCCAGACAGCTCGAGTCGACTCCAAGGCAGCGCTACACCAAGATGGCAGAAGGCTGTGTTTCGCAAACTGAGAGCTGAGTCGACTCCAAGGAAGTTCGAGTCGACTCCAAGACTGGACGAGCCAAAAGACAGAGGATCGGGAGTTCGGGCTCTGAGATTCGAGTCGACTCCCAGGACAGTCGAGTCGACTCGAGAGGACAAAATTCAAAATTGGATCCACGGACTTCAGTGGATGAGCCGACTCCGAAATTGCCAAGTCAGCTCCAGAAGTTGGCGAGTCGACTCCAGGTTAAGACGAGTCGACTCCCAGTCGAGGCAAGCACATTAATTCAAATTTGGAACAGTGGCCGAGTCGTCTCCGGTAAAACACGAGCCGACTCCTGCAACAGGCGAGCCGACTCCTGATCGCGCGAGTCGACTCCGATCCCAACGGTAACATTGTCAGAAAATGCAGACTGTGTCCAACGGCTCTTTTTCTTGTCTCTAACGGCTATATTCTTGTTTCCACGCCATCTAAAGCTATAAAAACAAGAAGAGAGCTAGGGGAGAACTCATGGAAGTAGGAGAGATCATCTAGGAAAGAGATCTCGAAGAGATTACAAAGGAAATCTCCCATAAGCACAAAAGGGCCATCCAAAACGAAATAGAGAGAAGAAGAGCATCCAAGTGAATCCGAAAGCTTCCTCTCCATCCGTGTGCTGCCTCAGGGATCCTCTACTTCATGCCAAATCAGAGGAGGATCAAGTAAAGAAGAAGCCGAGCTCCTCCATCTTCAAAACTCGTTTGAGGGCTTCTCTTTACTCTATTTGTTTATATTGTCATATTTGCTTGTTTAAGAAGCTTTGTTTTGTTTTATACTTTGTTTTAATATCTTGTAACTTGATTCAATCAAGGGATTGAATCAAGGGGTTAAGGTTTGTTGGTGAGCCAAAGGAAAAACCAACGGTGATAGGTTTGTTGGTGAGCCGAGGGTAAAACCAACGTGTAAGGGTTTGATTGTGATCCCGGAAAAACAATCGGGTTGGTTCTAGTCGGTGAGCCTGAGAAAACCGACCGAGTTCGTTGTGCGCTCGTAAAACAACAAGTTGGGTTGTGAGCTTGTAAAACAACCGGCTGTAATCGGTAGGATTATAGTGAAATTTCCAAGAGGTCTTGGGGAGTGGATGTAGGTGCTGGGGTGCACCGAACCACTATATGTCCTTTGTGTTTGTAATGCCTCTAGTTATTGTCTAACTAACACACTTACTTACTTAGATAAATTGCTTGCTTAATTCTTATCCGTACATCCTTTAGTTGCAAGCATATTTAATCAAGTCGAAGTCTATACATCAAACCCTTGCTAAGTTTAACTTTCACTGTGCATCTATACAACTTAGCATAGTTAATCAAAAAGTTTTAGAAGTAGCATAAAAGTTTTAAAAGACCCAATTCACCCCCCCCTCTTGGGTTGTATCTACTGGGCAACACATTCCTTTATTAGGCATCTTCTTTTTAGTAAATTTGATTACGCTTATTGGAAGGCTAGAATGACAATTTTTATTCAAGCACAAAACTATGATTTATGAAATATTATAGTACATGGCTCACACACACCTACTAAAATCATAAATGGAATTTAGATTTCCAAATAAGAAAATGAATGGGACAGTAATGAAAAAAATTAGCTCAACTATATACTAAAGCAATGAATATACTTTATTGTGCTCTTAATATAAATAAATTCAATAAAATTTTTACATGCTCTTCTGCTAAGAAAAATTGGGATAAATTGAAAATAATCTATGAAGGAACCAATAATGTGAATGAATCAAAATTAATATGCCAAAAAAATTATGAAATATTTAAAATTCAATTTTATGAATCTATTGCTAAAATATTTTCAAGATTTTTAAATAATATAAATGATTTGAAAACTTTAGAAAAATCGTATACTAATGGTGATCTTGTGAAGAAAATACTTAGATCTTTGCCTAGGTCTTAGAAAGCGAAAGTGATAGCTATTCAAGAGGCAAAGAATCTAAATGAGCTATCCTTGGAGGAGCACTTAGGTTCCCTCATAACCCATGAGCCGAGCATGATGAACCAAGAAGAGGATAATAATGAAGGAAAGAGAATCTTAGCATTCAAGTCCTTCAATTAGGAAGCTGGCACAACAATTGAGGATTCTGGTGTTGAAGATGAGGACCTATCCTTAATCACCAGAAAATTCAAAAACTTTCTAAAGATGGTGAAGAAAAAGAAGCTATAAGGAAGAATTTAAGCTTCAGCTAAGGGGGAGCTGAACAATGAAAGGAATAAGGGGATGAGAGAAAAGAAAGCCTTGGCTAAGAAGAGCCAAGTAAGAAAAAGAAGAAGAAGAAAATTTGGTGCGACGACAAACATTTCAGCTCCAAGGAAGAAGAAAAATAAAAGGTAAACAACTGGTGCTTTATGGCATAAGAAGATAAGGTAAAACCTAGATCTCATTCTGATTTGACTTTAGATTAGTTGCAAGATGCTTTTGAAGATTTTTTTTAAATTAAAACAATTAGAAAATAAAATAAAGAATTTAGAAAATAAACTATAAACTTATTTAAGAAAAAGAACTAATTTCAAAAGGAAAAGATCAATTGATTGTAGAAAATAATAATCTGAAATCAAAATATTTAAATACTAAGTTGTCAAAATTCACACATATAGAGAAGAAATTGATATAAAATTAACTAACTCTAATCACCCATTTATAAAATATAATTACTGTGGAAGAAAGGGATGCATGGCACCTTCATGTTCTCTTAAAAATAATTCTGCTAATAGAAATAATACAATCTGGGTTTCTAAAGGATCAATAATTACTAGTCAACAAGAATCTAAGAAAATGTGGATACCCAGATCAAAAAAAAAAATCAAACATAAATCAGTATTAGAGTATTCTAATTTAAACTTGAAATTACTAAAAAGTTAAAAAATTAGATCATAACTATGCTTATTTGAAACAAATATAATTCAACCTAAATTGGACCAAAATGAATAAATAAATCTAAATTTGTAAATTAGGTAGAATGGATTGATTTTAATGTATCTCTTTATCATGCCTTGCATGCTTTAATTTTATAATACTTGTGCTTAATGCCTTAATATATGCTGCAATTTTCTGATTTTTGCTGAAACTCATTAATATTAGCCCCATATTTGGTTTAAATTCTATTTTTATAAAGCTTTTGACATTTATAAATATGCTCTGATACTTTGAAATATGTGTTTTGTATATCCTGATACTCAAAATCTTAATGACTTATCATAAGTTGCAATGCATAGAAAATACACATCTCGAATTATTAATCTAAAGTTTTTATTGAAAACCTTCCTCAAATTTTGAAACTTTAAATGGAATGATTAATTAAGAAGAATAAAGAAAACTTAAGGAGGAGAGATCATATGAAATTTGATAGCATAAATTAATAACTTCTACAAAAAGGGGCAGAAAAATGTTAAACATATAAGAAAATGAAAAATGATCATAGTTCTCTCAATAAGCCTCGTCTAAAATTTATTTTGATACTCTTTGAAGCTTGCTATTTGGTTGTCACATCACATGCTTCAATCATAAACTAAATTGCAACTCTAATATTTGATATCTTTTTGCACCACTAAAATTGATCTTAAATAGGTCTAATTTAATGAAAAAAAGAAGGGAGAGAGAAAGTTAACTATTGCTAAGTCCGAATTTTTTGAAACTCTTGAACCCTTAGTGGTCTGATGCATCAAAGTTGAATGATCAATAGCTCTGAGTATGATTTTTCATCTTTAAGCTCTTCAATTCCCTTGAATGACGATTAGAGCAAGATTGAAGTTGCTATAATTCTCTTAATATTTGATAAATTTTAAAATGCAACTTATGGATGCTGTCAAAAAGGGGTGAGTAGTTTGAGTATACGCTTAATTGAATATATATTAGCTTGGGTTAATCTGAATATTTTATGAAGCATTCATAAAGTTTATTCTTAAGGCATATATTTATTTACTTCATATTTTATATAAATGAATTAATTGTGCACAAATCCTAAAAACACAATATATTATTTTTCATATACTCAAAGTTTTGTTATTATCAAAAAGGAGAAGATTGTTGACCTAATGGATTAATTTTGATTAGTACAACATATTTGAGTATAATACTAATGATTTTGTGATCTTGGAGAAGTTAAATTTGTTTTATAGGAGCTCAATGAGGTTGAAGGTTAAGAAGCATGGAAAAAATTTTAGAAGAGTTTTGAAAGTTTCTGTAATGGATGAGTCGACTCCAGGCTATCTCGAGTCGACCCTTAAAGATCACGGGTTGACCCCAACACAAAAGAATCGACCCCTGAATGGCCACATATAATGAAAATAGAAAGCAATCAGAAACAACCCTTTCATGAGTCGACTCCTGAAGATTACGAGTCGACCCATGAAAAATTTGAGTCAATCTGTCTGCACCTGACAATAGTAACGGTTAGTTTTTCTGCAAAATTAGAATGACTATATTCACTCCCAATAGCTAGTTTTTTCTGTCCAATGGATAGAAACAGCTCTCCAACAACTTTTTAAGAAATAAATGCTTCCAAATTGAAATGGAGAAGATGATGGATTAAGAAAATTAAGTGGATGAGGTAAAGAAAAAGGAATACAAGTGAATACGATTTTTTGGGCTTCAACTTGAGGATTAATCTGAGAAATGACTATTCAAAGTCTCCTCCCATTTTAGAGCGAGCTTCCAAACATTCATTGAAAGAGATCTTCAACTTCTAACCATTGAATTCCATCACAAGATCAAGAGTGAGCAAGAAAGAAAAAAGGGAACAAGCTGAATTCTACTCACAAAGATCCAAACATTCAGAGCAAACCGAGCACGAGCTACAACGATAAATGTTCTTCTGTACGTATTCTATTCTTATTTATTGCACGAGATTAAGAAATCTCGTATGGAGTTTTTAGTGTGGCTGACACTGTAAAAATTAGCTGGCGTGTAAGATTTGGCTATATCTGTAAAACAGTTAGGTTGCAATCGATTGTCCTAAAAAATCGACTAAATTTTGTTGAGCTTGGAAATCAGCAAGGAGTTCTTAAGGGTTGGAACTCAGGGTTGGTTTAGCTATACCAACAAAACAGCTTAGTTTTGGTTGATTGCCTGAAAAATCAACTAGGTTTGGTTGTGAGCCTAGAAAACAACTATGCTGTAATCTTGCTTATAGATTATAGAGAAATTCCAAAAGAAGATTGTTTGGGGAGTGTATGTAGATGCAAGGTTGGCATCGAACCACTATAAAATTCTAGTATTTGTGTTGTTGTGCTTATTCTTATCTTCTGCACCTATTTATTATTTATTTTGATATAAATACTTATGTTGTGAGGACCCGTGTGGGCGTGTGTTTAGTCCCATATTGATTATTCGTCGAGAAGATCTTTGATACTTATACAGGACTAAAGAATTCATAAAATACTTTTCAGCTAGCTATTTTAGTTAAGGTTTTGAGTTGTGACAAATGGTATCAGAGCGAATTCGGCCTATAGCCTATGTGGACTAGGGAACACAATAATATGGGTTCATGAAGGTTGACCACGGGCCAATCGTGGTACTTGTGATTAAATTTGAATGGATTTGAATGCTTAACCTGACGAGGGCGTCTGGGCTTGAACGGAAGGAAGTATGTGAGGATCCGTGTTGGTGAGTATTTAGTCTTACATCGATTATTCGCCGAGGATATCTTAGATACTTATACAGGACTAAGGAATACAAAAAATACTTTTCAGCTAGCCATTTTGGGTGAGGCCTTAGGTTGTTACATATGTTTAAATCAGTTTTACTTAATCATTGTTTTAAGTTTGTAAAAAGTTTTGAAAAACCTAATTCACCCCCCTCTTGAGTTGTCATCTTAGAAAACAATCATCTCTAGATCAAATAAATAATATATTTGTGGCATTTTAGTTCCCAGCATGATGATCCAATATTCTTGCATATGATATCAGAGCGATAATACTAGGTTTAGAACTCCAAAAGATTAAAATCAAATTTTATTCAAAAATGTTTTTATTTGAGTTAAAGGAAAAAAATTAATTTCATCAGTTAATCTCTTCAGATTAATAAAATGTTGAAACAATTTAGGACTTTTATTCTTCTTATGAAGACATGTTCATAGGATCAAGAATCATAAAAAAAATGATTTGTAGAACTCAAAAAATCAAGTTTCAAACTAACGGGCCTTTAGTCTCGCGAGTTTACATGGTGGCCTGGCCCTTCCGGCCCCCAATCTCGTGTACATGGCATCTTGGCGGTCTCGAGTATCGTGTGGCACCAGCCAAGACTTATAAGGGAGTAGTAGGTCATTGAAGTCGGCTGCTTCCCATCTTCCGGTGATCCGAGGAAGGGAAGAAGAACAAAATGAAAGGGGAGTTGGATTATCAGCTTTTCCGATCATATATATATATATATATATATATATATATATATATATATATATATATATATATATATATATATATATATATATATATATATATATATATTGCTCTAACCCGTCAATCTTATAGCCCATAAACTAGTAAAGTTAATGGTTTTAAATATTGAATTGTGCATTGATTTGTTTGGTCATGATCATGCTATTGAATGTTATCATTATTTCTATTAATTATAATTGTTGATAGCATGATTATATCTAAACTTTTGAATTATTAAATTAAATAATATATTCATTGATAATAATATACCTGTGAGCATGAAGTTCTATTATGGTCCCAAGTATAGACTTTTGCTCTGCGCAGGTGGTATTACCAAACTGGTTCATCTATAGAGATTCATAGAGTAAGGATTCTGAGAAGCTACACTAAGATTATAGTATACAATTACTTGTCCAAAGGGGGTAAATTGTGGATACTAATTTTAGAGCTAGTGCATTAAGTCATTAGTAAGGGGATTTTGTTTAATTAGCTCCAAAAGGGCCTATCTACCTAAAGGAGATAGGTTTTCTGAGGGTTCATTCTTACTATTCACTTGTTTGGAGGTACTGGGATGTGTCCTATATAAGGTGTTTATATGGTGACACATCTTGGATACTTGAGAATATTTCTAAAGTTTATTTCTTTGCATATTCTTATGAATTATCATTAGCGGCCATGCATGACTAATTAATGTCATGTTGATTTTCTTTACAGACACTATCGTTATTGTTGTGAATTATCAGATATGCACCATTGAAACATTGACTGGAAACAGTTTTAATAGATGGAAAAGAGATCTAGGGCTAGCTCTAGGATTAGCTGACTTGGATATTGCCTTACTTGAGGATGAGCCCCCAAAGCCTACAGAGGACAATTCCGCTAAGCGAAAGATCTATTATCAAAGATGGGAAAAGGAAAATATGCTTAGCGTCATGATAATGAAAAAAGTCCATGTCTAAGCGTTTTCAAGGTGCTGTGCCTAGTGCGACCAATGCTAAAAGGTTTCTTGGCACCTTAGGGCAGAAACTCCTAGAGCCTGAAAAGGCTGAAACGGGTGAATTGATGCAAATCTTGTCGACAATGAGATATGATAGGATGAATGGTGTTATGGCCTTCATCATGGAGATGCAAGCAATAGCAAATAAACTGAGTAGCCTTTATGTACCCATTGCTGAAGCTTCTCTTGTTCACTAAGCCCTAAACTCTCTTCTTGATCAATTTAATAACCTGAAAACCTCCTGTAGTGGTCGAAAGAAAACTTAGAATATGAATGAACTTATTGTTGTGTGTTCAAGAAGTAGAGAAGTGTAAGAAAAACAAAGGGGAGAATGTGAATATGGTGCATTAGCTACACTACACTAGGGGCGAGTCTAACAATTCACACCACCATAAGAAGAATAATTTTACAAGAATAATCAAGAGAAATAAGGTCAGACTAAGAACTTAACTACTCCTAAGCCCAACATTAATAAAGATATGAACTATTGGTTTTGCAAAAAGAGTGGTCACAAGAAATTTGACTACCACAAATACGAGGCTCAGTTGTAATGATAGAATAATAAGAAGGTAATTAACTTGCCTTTTTTTGTTTTTGTTTACATCATATCTCAATAATTTAGCTAGAGATTAGGAGAAAACACCATATGGATAAATTTTGATGGACTTAGAGCAGGTGAGAATCGCATGACTCTTTTTAGACTAGGTAAAATTTAGCTATAAAATCACACTAAGGATAAAGACTCAGGCCGAATAGAGAGAATTTAACTATAACGTGGATAAGTAGTCAAACCTTTGCTATGAAGATAACCATTAAAGACCAAGATGATTGTACCAAGCTCAAAGATTTCCAAGAGGAAGGCCATATAATAGGCTGAATGAAGAGAAACGGTCAACGCAAGTTATATCAAAACAAGTCGAAGGCTAATAGGGCATGGTTATTGGTCTAATAGTTGTAACATGTTCGTGCTTGTGCACATATGAAGTGTGAGGATGGTTGGCAATAGTAACTAGAACTACCAAGGTTAGAGGACAAAAGTGGAAAGCAACTGTCAGAGTAGACAACTATTATATTTCAGAGTAATTATTATTTAGTAGTATGAATAGTAGAATTGTACTCTATATAAAGTTCCTTCGACAATCAATCAATCTAGTTCATTTATCTATCTTACTTTACTGTTGACCCATTAGATTGATTTTGATAAATATAAAATGTTTGAGTATAATACTAATAATTTTGTATTTTTGGAGTGGTTAATTTATTATATAGAGAGCTTAATGATTGAAGGTTAGAGAAACATGAAGAAGCCTAGAAGAACAAACCAAAAAAGTAGGAGAAGTATTTGAAGTATTTTGGGAGTTTTTGTAGTAGAGAAGTCAGCCTTAGGTGAAGAAAAGTCGACCCCAGAACCCCAGGAGTTGACCCCAGACTTGTAGGAGTCGGCCCTAGAAAGCTACATGTTAGGGACAGAAGACAACCATTTTTAGAAACTTTAGATGTTGACCCTAGGACCTTAAGAGTCGACCCCAGGACTTCAGGAGTTGACCCCAAGGCTTCAAAAATCGACCCCAAGATTTTACGAGTCAACCCTAGATTTAGGAGTCGACCTCAGCACTTCAAGAGTCGACCTCTTTATGCATGGCAGCTTCAACGACTAGTTTTTTTTTCCGAGTACAGAACATACCAAATGGCTTCCAACGGCTATTTTCTTCTCTCCAACTGCTAGAAACAACTTTCCAACAACTTTTCAAGCTATAAATGCTTCCAAATTGAATTAGAGAAGTGAGAGATCAAGGAAAATGAGTGGATGAGGTAGAAAAAAAGAAATACAAGTTAATCACCATTTCTTGAGCTTCAACTTGAGTATCACTTTGAGAAGTGACCATTTAAAGCTTTTACCCACTTTTGAGAGAGAGCTTCCAGGTATTTAGAGAGAGCTTCAACTTTCAATTATTAAATTTTTTCACAAGATCAAGAGTAAGCAAGAAAGAAAAAAAGGAAAGGGCTGAATTAGATTCATCAAGATCTTGACTTTCAGAGCAATCAAGCATGAACTACAACAAGAAAAATCCAACATTTGTAAAGATCATCATGTATGTATTTTCTATCTTTATTTAGTTCATGAGATTAGAAAATCTCATGTGGGGTTTTTGGTATAGCTGACACCGTAAAAAAATAGTTGACTTGTTTGGTTTGGCTGTACTCATAAAATAGGTAGGTTGCAGTCGATTATCCTGAAAAGTCGACTAAGTTTTACTAAACTTAAAAATCAGCAAGGAGTTCCTAAGTGTTGGAACTCGAGGTTGGTTTAGTTGTACTAGCAAAACAGTTTGGTTTTAGTTGATTGCCATGAAAATCAATTGAATTTAGTTGTAAGTGTTGCCCAGATAGACAACCCAAGAGGGGGGGGGGGTGAATTGGGTTTTAAAATAATTATTGCAATTAAAAGACTTTGTGAGTAACTAATTAAAACTTTTGCGAGTGGATTAATTAGTTGCTATATGCAGTGGATGAAGGGAAAGGAAGAGACAATGAAACAATCACAAACATAAACAATTTTATAGTGGTTCGGAGCTAACCCTTGCTCCTACGTCCACTCTCCAAGCCTCACTTGGGAGTCCACTATAATCCCTCGGATTACAGCCGGTTGTTTTACAAGTTCACAACCCAACTTGTTGTTTTACGAGATCACAACGAACTCGGTCGGTTTTCACAGGCTCACCGACTAGAACCACCCGATTGTTTTTCCGGGATCACAATCAAACCCTTACACCGTTGGTTTTAACCTTGGCTCACCAACAAACCTTAACACCCTTGATTCAATCCCCTGATTGAATCAAGTAAGAAACAAATATGTTGAAATAAATAAAAAGGAAGCTTCTCAATAAGCGTATTTAAACAATATAAGCAGGGAAGACTAAGAAGCCCTCAAACTGATTTTGGAGATGGAGGAAGGGGCTTTTCAAACTCTTTGACTCCTCTTGAATTTGATGTAGACTTGCTGTCAGGAGGAGAGCCTTGAATGTGAGGAAGACAGTTGGAGAGTCGACTTCAATGCACTTCTTCCTTCTTTTTCGTGTAATCACTCTAGAGAGCTTTTGGTTGGTGGAAATCCCTTTTTCTTTGAATGGAGTCTCTCTTTCTTACTCTATTACTGTTCACTCAGGCTATTTAAGCCATTCCCCAAGAAAAATAGCCGTTAGACACAGATTAAAGGCCGTTCTGCACATTCTGCAACTCCTGATAATGTTTCCGTTGGGATCGGAGTCGACTCGCGCGATCTGGAGTCGACTCGCCTGTTGCAGGAGTCGACTCATGCTTTTCTGGAGACGGCTCGGCAACTGTTCTGGATTTGAATTAAAGTGCTGTCTTGACTTGGAGTCGACTCGACTGAACCTGGAGTCGACTCTCCAATGTCTGGAGCTGACCCGGCACTTTTGGAGATGACTCGTTCTAAGGAATCCAGAGATCTTTCTTTCAAGTTTGCTCACTCGAGTCGACTCGGATATTCTGGGAGTCGACTCGGCACTCAGAGCCCGAAATTCCGATCTTCTGTCTGTTGACCTGTGCTGTCTCGGAGTCGACTCGAACTGTCTCGGAGTCGACTCGGCTCTCAGAGACGAAAATACAGTCTTCTGTCTTGGGGTTGCGCTGCCTTGGAGTCGTCTCGAACTTTGCGGGAGTCGACTCGGCTCTCAGACATCGAAGTTGGCTATCTGACTTTTAGCCTTGCATTTCTCTGGGAGTCGACTCTTGCTTCCTTCGGAGTCGACCTACCAACCATCGGAGTCGACTCGAGTTCTTCGGGAGTCGACTCGGCTCTCAGAGTCCAAAATGGCTTCTCTGTCTTTCTGTCTGTTACTCCATGAAGTCGACTCGTACTATGCTGGAGTCGACTCGACAAGCATCGGAGTCGACTCGAATTCTTCAGGAGTCGACTCGTTGACAGGTTCTGAGATGAATCTTTCTGCCCGGCTGTCTGTTCTCAGTCGGAGTCGACTCGTAATGTGCAGGAGTCGACTCGAGCTTGTGCCAGAGCTTCTGATACGCTTGGAGTCGACTCATAATCTTCCGAAGTCGACTTGAGATTCAGACTTTGGTTCAAATTGAATTTCTTACTTATCCAAAGTGTATTGAACCAAAGCTAGAGACACTTGATCATAGATTTACAAATATTTGACTGAAACACTAGATTGAATTCATTAGTATAACATAAGATATACTCAAATGCTTTGAGCTCATCAAAATCAAATAGGGTTATAATTAATCACTCCACAATCTCCCCCTTTTTGATGATGACAAAATATTGAGTATTTGTAAAGTGAATTGCTCAACCAAAAAGGAGATTTATAGTAAAGTTTTAAAATGAATTCAAGTGTCTAGTCATTTAATTTATCCAAAATTGAAAGGTGTAAAATAGTAAATTCTGAAGTTAAAGCTCCCCCTTTCATTTGGAATTATATAAGCCTTCATGTCATGCAATCAATTGTTTGGCTTATATATATTTAATGAATTTGCTTTCTTAAGATTTCAGATTCTCCCCCTCAACACATGCATTCAACTTTGTTTAGATTCTCTAAATTTTCTTTTAGTGTATTGAAGCTTTTGAACTTAAATTTTTGGTTTTAGAGGGAAAATCTGCCAATTTGTTCTTGAGTATGATTCAACTAATCTCCGAATATCCCTTGAATAGATTCTGGAGATTACTCCTTTAGGAGCCCCAACAGAGAGATAATGAGCCTCGAGGTATCGAATCCACTTAGAACAAATTATTTTGTGCTTTAAAAGTTTTCTTTTTATTGATTTCCTTTACATGTCTATTCAATATATTTTCTCCCCCTTTTTGTCATCATAGCAAAAAGGAATAGTACATCATAAAAGCAGTTAGAGTTCAAATTTGCACAATTTGGAAAAGAAATGTCTACTCATTGTATTGATGTAAATTTAAGTACAATTGTAGATACATCAAAAGTATAGAAGTAAGTACATATCAATAAGAGAAAAAGCAAGCTACACTAGGATTTCTTTGTGGTGGAGGATGTGGCTCCCTTGCTCAGTCTAGTGTGTTGGATGACCATGCTTAACCCCTCATTGATGTTCCTCAGTTGTTCGAGTATCTCCAAGGTGGCCCTATTCTGGATCGAGGTAAGCTCAGTCAGATTCTCCTGGAGGGTATCTAACTTGAAGATCAGTACATTGGCTAGCCGTTCGGCACCCTGACTCTGGCTGCCTAGCTCCTGTCGGATGTCTTCTCGCATCTTTCTTGTATTACTCGTGACATCGCTCATATTCGAAAATTGGGCTTGAATTAGGCTTCTTACATTGTAAATTTCTTCCCTCAGATGAGCCGTCATCTCGGTCATGGCTGCCAATGATGGAACCATCACAGTGGAGGGAGCAGTCGCTGGACCTCGGAGCTCCCTCAGTAGGTCGTCCCGTAGCTCCCTCACGATCTCCTGCCGCAACTCCCGGAGCTGCTCAGGAGATATCCGGACCTCCAGTGGCTGAGAAGGTGGTGCAGTGGAGGGTCCGGCTGAGGTAGATGGTGCTGAAGTGGAGGGATAGGTGGGAAAATCTGAGTCATGATCAGGGCTGGGGAGTGTCGAGTAGTAGGGTCAGAAGGTGTGGAAGTGGATGGTTTCCGGACCCAAACTCCCTCAACCTTATGGAATCCCATCCTGTGCAGAGTCTCCTCACCCATGCGATCTGTGTATCGCAGTGAGCGAGAGGGTTCCCCCTCAGGAATGGGGACCTCTAACTCCCTAAAGATCAAGGTATACAACATCCCATAGGGAAGACTGAGCCTAGGTTTGTCTAGAGGCTTACATAGGTATTTGTAGATGAGTTTTGGAAAGTTGATTGGAGTATCTTGAAGAATGTAGAACATCAGGACTAGGTCCCTCTCAGATACAAAATCAAAACGGCCTGTCTTGGGGAAGAGGGTCCTAGATATGATACTTAAGAGGAGCCGCATTTCAGCTGATAGCTGATTTGCAGACACCTCTTCTAGGGGGGACTGAGGTGGACTCTCTAGTATGGCCGTAAGGGCCTCAGTCCTATCCGTGGTGATGACCCAAAGATTGATTCATAGATTGATTTTGATGATCACAAAACCTTGAAGTATAGATACTAATGTTTATGTTGCAAGGAGAAAGATATTTATTTTGCAAGGAACATAGCAAGTTGGAAGAACACAAGAAGGCCTCCAAAGCTCTCAAGTTGGAAGAAAGCTACAATTTATTGGCCCAAGTTTAAAGTTCAAAGGATTCAAATTGGAGGAGTAAAATCAAAAGAAAAATTCAAAAGAACAGTCTTCGAGTCGACTCCAGTGGAACGCGAGTCGACTCCGATGGTTGGTAGGTCGACTCCAAAGAAAGCAAGAGTCGACTCTCAGCGGAACACAAAGAAAAAGTCAGAGAGCATTTTTGGGACTCTGAGATTCGAGTCGACTCCCGCATTGCACGAGTCGACTCCGAGACTCCGCGACCATCAACAGACAGAAAACCAAGTTGCTGCCTCTGAGATTCGAGTCGACTCCCAGACAGCTCGAGTCGACTCCAAGGCAGCGCTACACCAAGATGGCAGAAGGCTGTGTTTTGCAAACTGAGAGCCGAGTCGACTCCAAGGAAGTTCGAGTCGACTCCAAGACTGGACGAGCCAAAAGACAGAGGATCGGGAGTTCGGGCTCTGAGATTCGAGTCGACTCCCAGGACAGTCGAGTCGACTCGAGAGGACAAAATTCAAAATTGGATCCACGGACTTCAGTGGATGAGCCGACTCCGAAATTGCCAAGTCAGCTCCAGAAGTTGGCGAGTCGACTCCAGGTTAAGACGAGTCGACTCCCAGTCGAGGCAAGCACATTAATTCAAATTTGGAACAGTGGCCGAGTCGTCTCCGGTAAAACACGAGCCGACTCCTGCAACAGGCGAGCCGACTCCTGATCGCGCGAGTCGACTCCGATCCCAACGGTAACATTGTCAGGAAATGCAGACTGTGTCCAACGGCTCTTTTTCTTGTCTCTAACGGCTATATTCTTGTTTCCACGCCATCTAAAGCTATAAAAACAAGAAGAGAGCTAGGGGAGAACTCATGGAAGTGGGAGAGATCATTTAGGAAAGAGATTCCAAAGAGATTACAAGGGAAATCTCCCATAAGCACAAAAGGGCCATTCAAAGTGAAATAGAGAGAAGAAGAGCATCCAAGAGAATCCCAAAGCTTCCTCTCCATCCGTGTGCTGCCTCAGTGATCCTCTACTTCGTGCCAAATCAGAAGAGGGTCAAGTAAAGAAGAAGCCGAGCTCCTCCATCTTCAAAACTCGGTTGAGGGCTTCTCTTTACTCTATTTGTTTATATTGTCATATTTGCTTGTTTAAGAAGCTTTGTTTTGTTTTATACTTTGTTTTAAATATCTTGTAACTTGATTCAATCAAGGGATTGAATCAAGGGGTTAAGGTTTGTTGGTGGGCCAAAGAAAAACCAACGGTGTTAAGGTTTGTTGGTGAGCCAAAGGGAAAACCAACGGTGTTAGGTTTGTTGGTGAGCCGAGGGTAAAACCAACGTGTAAGGGTTTGATTGTGATCCCGGAAAAACAATCGGGGAGGTTCTAGTCGGTGAGCCTGGGAAAACCGACCGAGTTCGTTGTGCGCTCGTAAAATAACAAGTTGGGTTGTGAGCTTGTAAAACAACCGGCTGTAATCGGTAGGATTATAGTGAAATTCCCAAGAGGTCTTGGGGAGTGGATGTAGGTGCTGGAGTGCACCGAACCACTATATGTCCTGTGTGTTTGTAATGCCTCTAGTTATTGTCTAACTAACACACTTACTTACTTAGATAAATTGCTTGCTTAATTCTTATCCGCACATCCTTTAGTTGCAAGCATATTTAATCAAGTCGAAGTCTATACATCAAACCCTTGCTAAGTTTAACTTTCACTGTGCATCTAGACAACTTAGCATAGTTAATCAAAAAGTTTTAGAAGTAGCATAAAAGTTTTAAAAGACCCAATTCACCCCCCCTCTTGGGTTGTATCTACTGGGCAACAAGTGGTATCAGAGCAGGTGCTCAAATATTATTTGTAGTCTTAACCGACTAGAGCCAAAGATCATGACAACTCAAATAGATAGTTTTCTAGGAGAAGGACAATCAATTGATACACCTCCACTGTTTAATGGTATAAACTACCCACATTGAAAAATACGCATGCGCATCTTTATTCAATCACAAAACTATTATTTATGGAAAATCATAATAAATGATCTTTACACACTCTCTCAAACTTTTAATGAAAAGGATTTAGCACAATTGAATGCTGATGCCATGAACCTTTTATATTGTGCATTAGATAGGAATGAGTTTAATTGCATATCTTCTTGCATGACTGCTAAAGAAATATGGAATATGCTTGAAGACAAATATGAATGCACTAACAAATCTGAAACATCATGTGTAGAAGGAGAGCAGTATCATATTGAAAATCCATGCTTGGTGGCACAAGAGGTACATGCTGAAACTGAAAGCAATTTTACATTTGATGAACTCCATGATGCCTTTTCTGATTTGTATTTAGAATATAAGAAACTTATTTGTAAGAATAAAAACTTGAAGATTGAAAATCAAATTCTAATAGATGAAAAACTGAAACTAACCAGTAAAACTGAAATCTTAATTAAAGAAAATCAAGAACTAAATCAAAGAGATCAACTTCTCACTGAAAGTCATGATAAACTTAAGAAAAACAATGAGTTACTTTCAGAAGATAACAGAAGATTAACTAAAGAAGTTGACAGATTAAAACCTGTTGTTAAAAGATTTACCCTCAGCTCTGAAAAATTGAACCTAATGATAAATAATCAAGGAGCTGAATTTGATAAAGTTACATTAGGATATCAACCTTGGTACACCCAAAAACCTTTTAAGAATATGTTTGTTAAAACAGTTTTTAATTACTCTAAAACAGATTCTTATAAACAAAAGCTAAGTAAAATCTCTTCTGTTGTTCCTAAATCTATACATTACAAATTTGATGAACCAAAAAGGGAGAAACAGAAAATTAAAAGTTTTCCTACTACTCATGTTCGATCTAAGTTTGTTAAATTCAACAAGAGGATACAGAAATACATCCCTTGTAATCCTAAAATCTGTAAATTCATGGACAAAATAGCTATTAAGAGAATATGGATTCCAAAAGGAACAATTATAGCTAACCTACAAGGACCCAAAAGAGCTTGGGTTCCTAAGTTGAAAATATGATTATTCTTTCAGCAAGCATGTCTAGCTATCCAAGGTTCTAATGAAAGATGTTATCTAAACAATGGGTGCTCTAGACATGTGTTAAAGAATTGAATTTAAAATGTAATTAAAAAGAATGATTTAAATGAAAGAAAGGATGAAATAAGTAATTCTTACATCTTCTCGTATTGAAATTACTTTATTAGTTGATTAAAACATAACTTGAAAGTATTAATCATTTTTGTGATATAAGTGATATTTGTCTTTTTGGGTATGAAAAGAAAATATATTCAAATCACTTCATTTTTTTTTATGCTCCACTCACTATTGGATAAGTTGCTAAATGATTAATTAATTCATTAAAAATAACTCTATGAACCCTCTATATGCTTGATTAAGAATTTTTATCCATGGCATTATTTTTATTAATCATAAATATGATAATGTGTACTTGGTATGCTTTGGAATATATGCACTATGAATACCAAGATTAAAGAAACCATCTTTGGCATATAAAATCAACTCATGCTAGTATGTACTTAATCTCAAAAGACCTTGCCATAGGCTTACTTGGATTATCTACTTAAAGGTCAAAGTTTTGCTATGCATGCTAACTAAGGAAACAAACAAAAATCATTTCTAAATCTAAAGATGTTGTTTCCATCTCCAAGTTTTTCAAAAGCTTACATTGGATTTATTCTTGAAAAATAAAACTGAAGTATTTTTCTGTATTTACTAAATCTTGTAAAAGTGGTTCAAATGATAAAGGTTTCCAAACTGTGAAGATAAAGAGTATCATGGCACAGTGTTGAAAACCAAAATCCTGATAAAGGTTATACAGAAAATAATATTAAATCCAATGACTTCAGCACCAAGGACACCATAAGCAAAATAGGATTAATAGAATTCTTGAAGAAATGAAAAAGACAATTATGTATGATAGTCATCTACTTAAATAATTTTTAAAAGACTATCATCACTGCTTGTCATACATATGATTTCTATTTTTGATGAAAATTTTGATCTTCTGAAAAATGGAAAATGAACCATTGCATATCTTTCATATTTTTCAGTCGTACATGTTATTATGAAAATAATGCCAAATCTGATAGAGATATGTCTATCCTTGGATATCATTCATCAAGCAATGCATATAGAATATTCAATGAAAAGATTTGAGTTGTAGAAATATTAATTCATTTTGTTACTTATGAGATTAATGATTTATTATCAAGATACTAAAATTAAATTATATATGTATATGGTTAATCTTTTACATATAACAATCTGAAAATATGTTAATAATTATAACCAAATTGAGTTTTTCAGAAATGCACTTAATGAAGAAAAATTGTTTGCTTAGAAGATGAAATAGATCTTGATTCTTGCATGATTAGAAGTAAAGATCACCATTATCATTTGCTTGCTTTATGAGCTTTATATTCTATCAAATGAGTGTGTAGAATGGACTCCTATATGCTTATTTTATTAAAGAAGATATATGTTAAATAACCACCATATTTGAAAACACTCATTACAAATATGATAAAGCAATATATGATTTGAAACAAGCATCAAAAGCATGATATAAAAGCTTAAGCAACCTTTTTGATATAAAGTAATAGTGATAATTCTTTGCATCAAAAATGTGTGATATCTTACTTGCTCAAAGTATACATTAATGACATCATTCTTGGTTCTACTAATGGAGATTTATATGAAGATTTTACTTAGCTCATGTAAGGTGAGTTTGAAATATGTATGATGAACATCTTCTCTCAAACTCTAAATTAAGATAAACAAGAAAGGGGATCTTCATTGACCAAAGTTAGTCCACAAGAAAACCCTTATAGAAGATTGGCATGAAGAAGGTATGTCTATGACCCCATCTTGTAGAATTTGAAAAGGATGAGCAAAGTAGATCTATTGTTTTAAAGCTGTATTGAAGCATGATAGAATAATTATTTTATCATACAGCTGATAGACCAGATTGTATGCTCATTATGTGACCTTGTGGAAGATTTCAATCTAACTTTAATGAATCATATTTTATTGATAACAGAGAAATCATAATCAGAATTTTGATAGAAACAACCGTTTAAGATAAGTTGATTATAACATAGCTAACATATCTTATTGATAATTATCTTAAGCAAATAAAATCTAAACTAAATTGTTTTTGGAAATAAGAAATTGATTTGACCTTGATAAATCTTTCTATTGCTTCACATGCTTGTCTTTGAACCATCTTGGTTAATGAAACTATCTCTTTAAGTTCAAGTGACATATGCTTGCTTATATTTAGGCAATCTCTTGAGTAAAATGACTCAACACTCAATTATTGTCATATCGTACGTTGAGTCATCTAGTAAAGAAATATATGGTATGAATGTTTTGTATCTTGAAGAAACTAATGATTTTCCTTCAAGAAAGAAAAGAATTTTGTTAATAATGCAGGATCTTTAAGCAAGAAAATGAGAGATTTCAACTTGAAGGAAACCTCCACATAAGATACAATAAACATTCACATGCAAACAAGAGAGAGAATCTTCTTCAGCCAAAAGTTCACACATAAGAAATCTAGTTTGGCTTGAAGAATATAGAATGAATAGGTAATTTTAGATACCTTTCTCATAAATTAATTGAGCAAAGTCAATAACTTAAATCTTATTATGGCATGATTATATTCTTTAATTATTAATTTTTGATATCATGTCTATGTGTGTATTGACTGACTTATACTTTTAGAAACTATTTCATGGTTTGCCCAAACTAAATTATTTCTTTGCCTATATCATAACCATGAAATACACAAGTATATGCTTAAAATTCTGATGTAAAATAACTTGTGAGAAGTTATGAATACTTGAGCATAATGAAAATGTTGTTTGCATGATATACATCTATATGACACATAAGATTATTTCTTTATTCTGCTCTTTCATGTAAATTACTTGAGAATAACAAAAAGAGAGAGAGATAAAGAAAAGAAAATAGATATTATTCAAGAGAAGTAAAATCTAAGTAAAGGCAAATACTTCAATCTTGAGGAAAAGCAAAACAAGCATAATATATTTGGAACATTTGTGAGCATTCTTTTGGAAGGGATAAAATCCATAATTAATTACACTTAAACAGGAAGAGTTTGAAGTAAACATTTTAACCTTTCTATATTGCTCATCATAGGGATGGTGCCAATGGGGAGGCTAGTGGTAGTACCCGGCACTATTTGACCCAACTATTCGGTGTAGGGCATATTAGGGACGGCACAAGAGGGAGGCTAGTGGTAGTACCTCGTGCCCCTTCCCAACTCCACCGGATAGGGAGCAAATAGAGTATAGAGCATAAGAAAGTTAAAAATGAAAGACAAAGTAAATGAAAGTATATAAGAAGAATCAAGTCAAATTTTTAATTACTTGAAAACACACTTTAATGATGAAATCAGTGCAAAATTATATAGAGGGAGTTTATTTGAAAAGAATTGATTTTGATCCTTGACATTCTTTTTTTTATTATTTTAATGCATGACTTAACACATAATATATTTTGCATGTGGTATGATGTCTTGAATTATGGGTTCTCAATATTTTTGTAGTGCCTCATACTTGGACAATTTGATTGAATGTTTGAAATATTACATAACATCTTGTGTTTGGTTTTATTGAAAAGAAATTTCAGATTTGTCGTTCACAATCATCGTTAAAATCTGAAAGTTAAATAAATTTGTAAAAAGGAGAAGAGAAGGATATCTCTATTTAGGCAAAATGAATTGAGTTTGTTTTATCTTTCAACTTGCTTAACTTTGGTATATAATGTGCTAATTCATACCAAAACTCACATTAAATACAAAGATTCTGAACATGCTCTTATATGTTTGAAATATAAGTTTTCAATCGTAATGATTTAAGATGAGCTATAATGTGGAAGATACATATCTCAAATTATGACCTTGAAAGGCTCTATTGAAAATCTTTATGAAATTCAGAATCTGATTTTGTATAAAAGCTTAAACTCATATGATTTCTAAATAAAATCTTAATATAAGAAAAATAGAATTAAAATTTTGATGCCTTGGTTGATTGCTTCGATACGCATCCGAAACATATCATTTCTTATCTTTAAAGTGTACTAATATTGGTCCAAATGATGTGTCTTTCGATGATTTTGATTGCAAACAAAAATTTCTAAATATATGATCTTATCTTGATATTAAAAAGATTTATTGTGTTTCATATATACATTGGTGAAAAACTATGATTAAGAAATTGAGTTCTATAAATATATATACCTCAATGATCATCTATATGTTTTTCTCTCCTACATTCTTAAAGACTTCCATCAGAATATATATATAGAGTGAATGATCTTAAAGCTAGAAATATTTCAGCTCACTCAAATGATTCTTAAAAGAAAGAAAATGTAAATGTTTTTGAAAGAAACTGAGCTACAAATGAATCATTTTCTGATTAATATTTCTATACATTTTCTCTAAGATTAGGAGAAAGCATAACTTGTGCTTAAAAGATTAAAAAGGGTGATTGCTATAAATTTTGAATAATTCTTGATCACTCTACATTCTCGATATCATAGAATTTCAGTTTTATTCACGCTTGTCATTAAAATCTGAAATTCAACAAAAGAAAAGAATGATTGAAGAGGAATGCATCTTTTGAAGGGGAGCTTTAGATATCTTATCCTAAAGTTACTTTAATTTGATGCATACCTTGATTTTTATGGATTGATTTTGATGAACATCCTTATATTGCAATACATGCTTTAATTATAAGTTTATACCTTAAGATGAGTTCTATAAAGGTTGTCTTATCTCAAACCTTGAGTCTTATGAAAATAAGCTGAAACTTATAGAAAACATATTTTTGAGATTGACAATTTTATTGAACATTATCTACAAATTCTAAACTCTTAAAATGGAATGATCAATTAAGGGGGAGAAAGAAAATTTTAGAAGGAAAGATCTTATGGAACTTAATCGCATAAATCTATAACTAAAGGAGAGGGAAAGAATACTAAATGAAAAGTGATCCTAATACTCTCCAATATGTATCATCTGAAATTTAAATCTGAAAATCTTTATGATACACCTTGAGGCGTGTTATTTGGTTAGTATATCTCATGCATCACTCTTGAACCAAATTGCAAATTTTAAGAGCCTCTAATTTAATGAAAAAGGGGGAGAATAACGTGTAAAATTTTCTTGAGTATCTTTTTAGAAAATCTATTTTGAACTTCACTAATGAGCTCTAATTGGCTTGCTTTTTGGAACTTCAATTTTGTGCAAATTCATTATTTTATGTATCAAATTGTGCTTATTTTCTAAAAAATAAAAGAAAGTCTTTAAAAGAGCTCTAAGATGTATCAAAAATTGCATGAATGTATATTTTGATATTTGTGCCCCAATGCTCCTATTATCATAAAAGAACTTTGAAGTCATTAAGAGAATTAATTAATTTGCTCTCATGGTTGATAAAATACTTAATAGATTGGGCAAAAGGTCTTAAATGAACAAGCTTTCATACTTAGTGAAGAGAGGTTAGATTTCCACTCATATTTTTCCTTGAATATCATTTGTGGTACTTCTTGAATTAACCTAAGGAAGATTCCACCTACACTTGATTAGAAAACTATCTGTGGTATCAAATTAGAAAATCTCTTGAATTCACACTCGATGTGTTCTGCTCTGATCTTTGTACTTAATGTTTCACTATCTTTTTGATGTTGTCAAAAAGGGGGAGAAATATCTAAGTATATGCTATATACTCAGAATGCTTTATTACTTTGAAGTGAATATAAATCAGCTTAAAATTTAAATATGTTGATTGTGTTAAGCTGATTAAATCTAAAGCATTATCATGAAGTATATTTTTAAATATATATGTTTTCCACTTCATGCAACTTAGCTATGTATTACTTCTAGAAATCAATATCTTTTATATTGCATATACTCCAAGTTTTGTCATCATCAAAAAGGGGGAGATTGATGACCCAAAGATTGATTCATAGATTGATTTTGATGATCACAAAATCTTGAAGTATAGATACTAATGTTTATGTTGCAAGGAGAAAGATATTTATTTTGCAAGGAACATAGCAAGTTGGAAGAACACAAGAAGGCCTCCAAAGCTCTCAAGTTGGAAGAAAGCTACAATTTATTGGCCCAAGTTTAAAGTT
>NW_024068984.1:0-78828 GCF_009389715.1 Phoenix dactylifera | reverse complement strand
GAGTAAATAGAGATGAGTTCGATCTAGAAAACAGAGTAATTATGAATAAAGCAGACCAGAACTCAAAAATGTCGTGTCCAATCTGGCGACTGGAATGAACACTTAAGCAAAAAGTTTGATGCTTTCAGTTTCCACTAGTTCGAGTTCATATAAGAGTTAAATCCCATCATGAAAGTGGATCACGGTCACATAGTTTATGTATCTTGTGTAATAGTTCTGAGCATCTAGTGGAGTGTTGTCCTAGTTTACCCAACATTAAGGCTGAGCAGGCAAATGCTCTTAACTCATATAGTGCCTTCAAGAAGCCACTCCCAATTCATTCAGCAGTCTACCACCCTGATAATAGGTTCCACCCAAATTTCTCATACAAGCAAAATGAACCTATTCAGCATCAAGGTGTCCACAGGTTTTCAGAAGAATTTTCCTAGGATAGGTCCATCAAATAAACCAATCATTGGCTCCACCTATTCCTACTTATAGTGCCCTATCCCTCAGCAAACTACATCATTGGAAGCCATGATGGCTAACATGATGAAGCAGCAACAAGACTTCATCCAACAACAACAGACCAATATGGCTCAAACCCAGACTAACCAATTCCATGCGCAAGCGATTGCAAAAACTTGAGGTTAGTCTGAGCCAAATAGTCAACTCTCTAGGGATAGGAAGAAAGGTAAATTGCCCAGTCAGCCAGTACCTAACCCTAGTAGACAACAGAATCAAGGGCTGAAAGCCAGTTTCAGATTGATTCTAATGGAAACCCTACCCATGAAGTCCAGGCAATTACCACTTTACAGTCTGGCAAGTAAGTGGACAACAAAGTCCAACTTCCTGTGTAAGAAAAAGAAGAAAAGCATGAACCAAACCCCACCCAGAAAAAGGCACAAGAACAGGGAACACAAGGAATAGAGAAGAAACCCAATAAAGGCGTACACACCCAAGGCTCCCTTTCCTAGTAGACTACAAGACTCAAAGAAAAAACTCAGTACGATGAAATCATGAAAGTCTTTAAAAATGTCCAAATAAATTTATCCTTCCTAGATGCCATCAGACAGATCCCCTCCTATACAAAATTCTTAAAAGACTTAACCACGGTGAAAAGAAAAACCAGTATTCCTAGGCAAGCTGTGATGGCGGCACAAGCCTCATCTCTTATTCAACAACAGATTGCCCCAAAATAAAAGGACCTTGGTTTCCTCACTGTTGAAATTAAAATAGGAGAAACCATCATTCGAAGAGCCCTATTAGACTTAGGAGCAAGTGTGAACCTATTACCCTATTATGTCTACACCGAACTAGGTTTGGGAGAATTAAAGCCCACAAACATTACTTTGTCATTAGCAGATAGGACTGTGAAGTATCCTAAGGAAATTGTAGAGGATGTAATTGTAAAGGTAAATGAGTTTTATTACCCTGTAGATTTTGTAGTCCTCGAAACTGAACCAGTGAAAAAACCCAGGTAGTCACATCCCGGTAATCCTTGGTAGACCATTTTTGGCCACTTCAAATGCGGTGATCAGTTGCCGAAATGGGATAATGACCTTAGCATTTGGAAACTTGACCGTCCAACTCAATGTCTTTCACAGTAGTAATCAACCATCTGAGATGGACGATTTAGAAGAAATTCACATGATTGAAACATAATCAGTAAGTCCTTCGAGGAATCAAGTTATTCTGATCCACTAGAAAGATGTTTGGCCCAATTCAGTCAAAATTGTGAGGAAAAGAGAGTCGAATCAGGAGGTTAATGCATTGCTAGATTCCATTCTTGTAATGGATACTAGCAGATGGGCTACTAAATTTGAATCATTACCTATACCTAAATCCCGCTAGTACCTTCAAGTGTCAAACCTCCCCAGCTTGAACTTAAAGATCTGCCTGAAAACCTAAAATATGCATTTCTAGGGGACAACAACACCTTACCTGTTATTATTGCATCAAATTTAACTGAAGAACAAGAAGAGAAGTTGTTAAATATCCTTCAGAAAAATCAAGAGGCGATCGGCTGGTCTATAGCTGATATTAAGGGGATTAGCCCTTCTGTGGTCCAACATAAAATTCATCTAGAAGAGGATGCAAAAATCTCTAGAGAACCACAAAGGCGACTTAACCCAATCATGAAGGATGTGGTTCTAGCTGAAATCATTAAACTCTTAGATGCAGGGATTATATACCCTATTTCTGATAGCCAGTGGGTGAGCCCAGTTTAAGTCGTACCCAAGAAATCTGGAATTACTGTGATCAAGAATGACTAAAATAAGTTAGTCCCAACTCGAATCCAAACTGGATGGCGAGTGTGCATTGACTATAGAAAGTTGAATGCCCTGACTAGGAAAGACCACTTCCCACTACCCTTCATTGACCAAATGTTAGAACGTCTAGCTGGCCACTCTCATTACTGTTTTCTTGATGGTTATTCTGGATATAACCAAGTTCCAATTGCACGTGAGGATCAAGAGAAAACCACATTCACCTGTCCTTATGGCACTTTTGCCTATCGCCGTATGCCTTTTGGGTTATGCAATGCACCAGCTACATTCCAATGGTGTATGATGAGTATTTTTTCCGACATGGTGGAGAAATTTTTAGAAGTTTTCATGGATGATTTTTCTGTATTTGGATCCAATTTTGAGGAATGTCTACACCACTTGACACTTGTTGTAGAACGCTGTATAGAGAAAAACTTAGTTCTTAACTGGGAGAAGTGTCATTTCATGGTAGAATCAAGTATTATTTTAGGACACATTGTGTCACAAAGGAGAATTGAGGTGGATAAGGCCAAAGTAGAATTAATTGTTAAACTGCCACCTCCTAAGACTATTAGGAAAATTCGATCATTTTTAGGGCATGCGGGTTTTTACCGCCGCTTTATCAAGGATTTTAGTAAAATATCAAAACCCTTATGTGATTTGTTGGCCAAAGATGCTGTTTTCAATTTTTCACCAACTTGTGTAACTGCTTTCGAAAGACTGAAGTCTGAATTGACTTCAGCACCCATCATAAGGTGTCCTGATTGGAGTCGTCCTTTTGAAATCATGTGTGATGCATCCAATTATGCCATAGGTGCTGTCTTAGGTCAGCGAGTAGAGAAGCTTCCCCATGTTATTCATTATGCGAGCAAAACTTTGAATGACGCCCAACTCAACTATTCCACCATTGAAAAAGAATTGTTGGCAGTTGTTTTTGCCCTAGATAAATTTCGCCCCTACCTGATAGGATCTAAGGTTCTTGTTTATTCCGATCATGCCGCCCTTAAGTACCTTCTCACAAAGAAGGATGCTAAGGCAAGGCTCATTCGTTGGATCCTATTGCTCCAGAAATTTGATCTTGAAATTCGAGACAAAAAGGGATCTGAAATGTAGTAGCTGACCACTTGTCCAGACCGATTGTTGAGTCATCTGCAGAATCATTACCGGTATCCGAAACTTTTCCGGATGAACAACTAATGATGATTTCCCATACTAATGTTCCATGGTATGCTGACATAGTCAACTACCTTGTTACTGAACAAATGCCTAGCTCTTGGACCAAACAGGAGCAATTTCGCTTCCTAGCTCGTGTGAAGTGGTATTTTTGGGATGAACCATATCTATTTAATATTGCCCTGATCAAATCATCCGACAGTGTATTCCTGAATACGAACAAAGGAAAGTCCTTTTCTTTTGTCATGACCACGCTTGTGGTAGTCATTTCAGTGGTAAAAAGACGGCTGCAAAGGTTTTGCAGTGCGGATTCTATTGGCCCACACTATTTTATGACTCACACGAGTATTGTAAAGCATGTGACCGATGTCAAAGACTAGGAAAAATTTCAAGAAAAAATGAGATGCCCCTGAACCCGATCTTAATTGTAGAAATCTTTGATGTTTGGGGTATTGATTTTATGGGTCCTTTTCCTATGTCATTTGGGCACCAGTACATACTCCTAGCTGTTGACTATGTGTCCAAGTGGATTGAGGCTATCGCATGTAAGACCAATGATCACAAAGTAGTGATCAAGTTTCTTAAGGAGTCTGTCTTCGCTCGCTTTGGCACCCCTCGTGCTATCATTAGTGATGGGGAGAAACATTTTTGCAATAGAATTTTTAAAGCCCTTGCTAGGAAGTACAACATCACCCACAAGGTCGGTACACCCATATCATCCACAAACGAGTGGACAAGTTGAGATTTCCAACAGAGAAATCAAGACCATCCTTGAAAAAACTGTCAACCCATCTCGAAAGGATTGGTCCCTTAGGTTAACAGATGCATTGTGGGCATATCGTACGGCCTACAAAACATCAATTGGAATGTCCCCATATAGGATTGTCTATGGCAAGGCTTGCCATTTACCTGTCGAGTTAGAACACAAGGCCTATTGGGCAATCAAACGCCTAAATTTCGACCTCGACAAGGTGGGAGAACATAGAAAGCTTCAGCTCGACGAGCTTGAAGAAATTAGGAACGATGCTTACGAGTGTGTTAAGAAGTACAAGGATCGCATTAAAGTCATGCATAATAAAATGATTACTCGTAAAGAGTTTTACCAAGGACAAAAAGTTCTCTTATATGACTCTCGATTACATCTATTTCCTGAAAAACTTAAATCTCGCTGGACTGGCCCATACACAGTAGAGAAAGTACACCCTCATGGTGCAGTAGTAATATGCAACACCAAGGATGGTAGGACCTTTCAAGTCAATGGACATCGTTTAAAACCATACCTTGAGTATCTGAGTCCAGAAGTTGAGGAGACACTTCTGACCGACCATGTCTATCATGAATGAATTAGAATTATCTGGCTGAAGACATAAAACTTAGCGCTCTGGGGAGGCAACCCAACATATAAATATCTTCTATAAAAAAAAAATTTACTAACATGCAGGTTTGGGGGATTTTGCCCCCAATTTTTAATTTATCCACCCATATCAGGTAACTTATCCTCTGTCCTCTTACTGCTTTAAATTTTTTTTAACATTGAGGACAATGTTAGATTTAGGTTTGGGGGTATTTTAAGCATTTAAAAAAAAGTTTTTTTTAGTTAAAATTTTTTTAAAAAAAAATTAAATTACAACACACAAGGTATATAAAATCTAAGAGCCCAATGACTAGTCGGAAGTAGTGCAAAGTGAGTTCTTTTTATTAAGTTCCTTTTAGTAAGTTGTAAGCTAATTAGTGCTTTGAATTTCACAATACATCTGGCCTGCATTTTCTAAGGTATAGGTTCGACATTGTGTTGAGAATATGGTAGCAACCTCGAATCCTGATGAACCATCTTTTTCTAATCCAAAAAAAAAAATTGGTGGATTTAGTCAGGTACATCGAAAAGGGCTACCTATTGTCAAAGGTCAGCGGGCTTGTGATGAGGAACCCGAGTATAGGTCCGTAGGGGAGTCTTGATGCCCGACACCTCATGCCAACTGGTGTGAGAATTGTCGACTAATTGCTCGCTACATGGAGGAATCATCACAGGAGTAAAAGTGCACAATATATACATTATCATTTCTCTTTAATGCAAAAAAAAATGAAAAAAAAAATGTATATTGACCTTAAGAAAGACAATAGTGTGAAAGCCGTCGTTGTAAAAATTCGAGTAAACTGGAATATTACAGATAAAACCCATGAGGTATTAAAGTAAACATCCACAGCTCTCGAAATCCTGCAGATAAGATGATTTTGAATCAGCAAATAGGTCTTGTCCGACCAATTCTTGGAAACTATTAATATTAACGATATTTTGGAGATCTGAAACCTTAGCTGGTGCATGGTCTAGACTTCACTAAGTACTCAAGTATAAATAAGTATTACAACTCCCTAACGGAAAACTTAATGACTTCAACTTAAATTGCATACTAACCTAGAAATTGGGCTAATTAGTAATTAAAACCTTGTGTGCTTTTGAAATTCTTATCAGTTATTTACTTGAAATTAGACTTTCATTTCATAAACCAAATTTTATTTTGGGATTGAAGTTTGTGGGTAACTTCACTGCAAACCCTCACGAGACAACACTCGTCCACTAGGGTAACCTAGGGGTTTAACGGCTTGTTGCACGTGCTAAGTGCAATCGTAATGCTCTACGAAAGTGAGTATTTATCTTAGTTCATGTATATTTATATATATATAATAAATAAAACTTTTGCACTCTCATTTTATCATTGTCACACTAAATTGCTAGAGACTAGCAATAAGCTGGTTGGGAGGTATGATGAGAGCACAAAAGTGCAATCGTCAGACCATTTTAATTAGCATTATAATTAATCATTAATAATAAAATTAACTAATTAATGTTGTATTTGTGTTTGAGTATAAGTAATCCAAGAGACCCAATAATATTGGGTTTGAGCCCAATGCCCGGCAGCCCAAGCTCGAGTCAAGCCAGCATTCTAGCGCGTCCTAATCCTTCACGCCATTAGCAATGTCCCAAGGATCTCGCGATCAGCCCAGACGGGTCTCCAGCTCCTAGTCCGCCCTTACAGCACCAACTTGATTATGCCAGGCCGTCCGCGTCCTCAGCGCGTCCCCACCACGCATGCACCTTCCAAATGAGCATCTTCATCTTCAACCTCCAATCCCATGAACAAAAGCTGAAAATTACTCTTTATTTCCAAAATTTCTATTCATGGCTGAAATCACTGTTCATATGAGCAGTGTTACGTAAAAACACTGTTTATATGAACAGTGTTACGTAAAAACACTATTCATATGAATAGTGTTACGTAAAAATACTGTTCATATGAATAGTGTTTTGGAAATGTTCTTTTCTGATCACTGTTCTTTTTTCCTCCCGGCAGCCTCTTTCGCCCGTTCCAGCCGCGTCCGAGCTGCCCGGATCCTGCGTCCGAGTATCCTGCAGTGCCCTTCAGCCTTCCATGTCCATTTTGAGTCGTGATCTCGCTTCCAATCCGGCGTCCACGAAGCTCCAAATGATCCCGCATCCAGCCATCGTCTGGAACCACCGCTTCTTCTGCATCCATCCCAGGCGTCCGTATGAAGCTCCTTCCCAAATCAGCATATCACACATCGCGGCCAGCTCGTCCCCAACGCGTCACCAGCCCGCGTCCCCCGCCATGCAGCGTACCAGCCGGCACGCCTCAGCGTATCCCCGCGTGCCAGCCCAACCGCGATATCAGCTCTTCCCCGAGTATTCCGCCATTAGCAGTCGTCCCCGTCTTCCACGCAATCGTCCATCGCGTGCGCTGGCGAAGCCGCGTCCCAGCTGCAAGGCGTCTCCAAATCCTCCGCAATCACCGTGCTTCCCAGCTGCCGTGCCGAGCAAATGTAGTATCTCCAGCTCCTCAACCACGTGCCAGCCCATCTGCGAAGCCAGCAGCCGCGTTCCTCATGCGGTTAACGCCCTAGCGCCTTCCGCATCAGGCATCCGACCGAGTCATCCCCGCCTCGCAGCCGTCCATCTCACCACATCCCGCACCGCATCCAACTCCATCCGCGCGTGGCAAAGGTCTCCCCCAGCGAGGCAGATCTCCAACACATCTTCAACGCGTTTCCAAGACTCCTATAAGAAGAGGCCATCGGGAAGGTGTGAGGGGGGAGAGGAAACAGAGTAGGGAGGAGGTGTGCTCGGTTGGGGTGGAGGCCAAGAAACAGAGGAGAGGAAAGGGCTCTCTATCGGCTGGTCCAAGGAGGAAGAAGAAGCTCTGTTTCTGTTCTTGGAACAGAGGAGAAGCCCTGTTTTCCGAGAAGAAGGAAGAAAAAAAAAGCTATTTTAATTTATTTTTTTTAACTGTTCAACCGAGTTACTTGTTCTTTTTATTTCATTTTTTTTAATTTTATGTTCTTGTAATCAATTTCCTTTTCATGAAATCCATCAGTTTCTTTTATGAAATCCGTGTTCTAGGTTCAGTTTAATGTTTGCTTCATATACAATATATTAATTTTCTTTTAGGCAATCCATGCTCTAGGTTTAGTTTAATCTTTGCAGTTTATTTTGAAATTCTTAATTTTAAGATAACTCTGAAATTAATCTTTGCTATTCGACTGGCGATTTTAATTCATATTCTGTCTTTAGAAATTGACCCCTAATCTGCATCCAATTTCAATTGCAACGTTTTCTTTCTCTCCTTTGTTTATTTTCAATTAGAGAACATTCAACATCCCTGATATAATGTTTTTCTTTAGTTATTCGAAAATCGATTTTGAATCCGAGTGAACGTTTTAATTTTTATGCAACTCCAATCGTCTCCCTGTGGATTGACCTCTTTACGACCACTATTCTTCGAGTAGGAAAGGTAAGAGTAAAATTTAAATTTAACTTTTGTTCGTCGGTTCTAACAACGATCTGTCTAGCGTATTTTTAGGTAGACAGAAATCGGACGAACATTCCTGTCTCTAGATCGAATAATCATGACAAGTATATTTGACTTGGGATACCCTAGAGATGCCTAGGCCCCAATAAAGAAGAAACCCTGGGGATGCCTGGGACCTCCCTAAACTAGCTCGCTTGGGATCCCTTTTGGAGCATACTTCGAAGATGAAACGAGGTGCCAACCTCCCCAAGACTCAGCCTATTCAAATTTTCTCTAGGAGCCAACCCCAATAGATGCCTCTGGGTGCATACTTTGGAGATAAAAAGAGGCGTTGACCTCCTTAAGACCAAGCCCGCTCGGATTTTCTCTAAGAATAACCCCAAGAAATGCCTCTAGAGGCATACTCTAGAGATGAAAAGAGATGCCGACCTCTTCAAGACCAAGTCCACTCAGATTTTTTCGGAGAGCCAACCCTAAAAGATGCCTCCAGAAGCATACTCTAGAGATAAAAGAAGATGCCGACCTCCTCACGATCGAGCTCACTCGAATTTTCTCTAGGAGCCAATCCTAAGAGATGCCTTTAGGAGCATACTCTGGAGATGAAAGGATGCGCCGACCTCCTCAAGACCGAGCTCACTCGGGTTTTCTCCCAGAGCCAACCCCAAGAGATGCCTCTAGGAGCATACTCCGGAGATGAAAGGAGGCACCGACCTCCTCAAGACTAAACCTACTCAGATTTTCTCTAGGAACAAACCCTCAAGAGATGTCTCTCGAAGAATACTCTAGACATAAGAAGGTTGGCCCCTACGCCAAAGGCTCAATGAGTCAACCGATCTCTTCGGATTAAAAATGGTCTGAGCAGGAGAACCGGCCGCCGTATTAAAGGCTCGGCGAGTCAATCAACTTTTTCAGGTCAAAAATGGCCGAAGCAAGAGAACCTGACGTCGTGTCGAAGACTCAGCAAGTCAACTGACCTCTTCAGGTCGGAAATAGCTAGAGCAGGAGAACCAGCCACCATGTCGAAGGCTTAGCATTCAAATCGACTTCTTTAGGTCGAAAACAGCCCAAGCAGAAGACCGAGCCTACTCAAATTCTCTGTGGGAGCCAACCTAGAGGCATCCTTTGGAAGCATACTCTGGAGATGCCTCCGGAGCAAGACTCTAAGGATGACCAACAAAAAAGGCACCGGCCCCCCTCCGTCGACTCACTCAAAATTTTTCGGGAGCCAAACTCCGGAAAGATCGGCCGAGGAGCCTAAGGCAAGCTAAAGCTCCACAAGAAAAAGAGTTCGGTGAGGCAACTTGAACTCAAATAAAGAAATACAATGATAGCTAGTAATACCGAAGTCCGATACTTTAGAAAATAATTTTACTTTCATTATTTTTTTATACATACATTGATCTCAGCAAAAGCCAAGCCACAAAGAGCTACAATAAAAGATCGAAGATTGGTACAATGACCTAGACTCGGACGAAGAACAAAAAACAAAACAACGGAAGCAAAGACCAAAATCAGGTACTTGGAAAACGCTTTGCTTTCATTAAGTTGTAAGCTTTTACACTAACCTCAGCAGAAGTAGAACAAAAAAAAGTACATTGAGCTCAGTCTACCCGAGCAAAAAGCAAAAACCAAAAATGACTAGATAAATAACTTCATTCCTTGCTGAGGTATCTAGTTTTCTTCGGTTAAAAAGATGCGGATCTTCATGAAAATCCCTACCGGCAAGGCCATTGTTCGAGGGTTCGGGTCCGCAGACGCGATCTGCAATGTCAAGGCCAACATCTAGGTCAAGGAGGGCATCCCCCTAATTAGCTCCTTCGCCCCTCCCCCTCGGTGCCTTCACCGCCACCACCGCTGACCTCGATGTCTTTGCAAATTGTAAGGTCATCGCCTTCGTTGCAGCCCTCATCATCATTGTCGTCATCGTAAAGACCGAAGAAGTCCATCCTCGAGAAAAGCAGCTGAGCCCGAGCTCGGCTATCTGTGAAGCCCTTACCGAAGATGTTGATCGCAATCTCCACAGCTTCCTCTATGAACTCCTCAGAGGCATGGTATTCTTTAACCGCCTCTACAACTTTTTCCTTAACGCAAACGGCCTCCTCCCTAGCCTTGGTGGCCACCTGCAATCTTGGACTAGCTTCTTAGAGAGCTCTGCAGCCTTGTACTCGGCAACATGGTAGGCCTTCCTAGACATGGATAGTTGTCTCTCCATGATCAAGGCTTGGGTCCGCATGGCTGAGGCATAGGCTTTTGTCAACCCCACTTTGTTTTTGGCTACCTTCGCCCCAAGTTCTGCTAGGCCCGCTCCTCGGCTACCTCCATCCTCAATTCGACTTCCTAAGCTTGCTCCTCAATAGTCTCCGCCCCTACCTCAGCCAGATGGGCGTGCTCCTCGGTGATATCTGCCCTCACTTTGTACTACGAGATACTCCTTAAGTGTATCATGATCCTCTCATTCATGTAGCCGATCTCGAGGACGTGCTGAAAAGGAAAAGAGGAATTAGTTCTTGAGAAAAGTGACTTAGAGAAGATTTATTAAACATACCTGAACTACCCTTACATAGGCCCTGTCGAAGAACTCGGTGGGGTCGAGGGAGAGTACAAGTTTCCTATCAGCTTGAAGCTGTATAGCTCAAACTAACTTCCTCGCCATCCCGAGAGTCTCCAATGCTGAATCAGACTCTTCGACTGCCCAATTTGGGAAGTAGGTCTTAGAGGTGTGGGCCGGGGCTGAATGGCCTTCCTTAGCTGGAGTAGACGAGCCTGGATCCGATCAAGCCAAGCACAAACCTTGGAAGATGGTTGGTGCAGGGCATGACGACTGAGCTGGGTCCAGCAGAGACAACCTCCTCTAGGGGAGTTGACCCGATCGACTAAATGACCTCAACGTGGAGTTGGGCTCTACAATCTCTCCTCAAGGTACGGGCACATCATGGGAAACTTTAGAAACTGATGCCTCAACACCAACCTCAATGGTGGCCTTGGTAGCACGGGCCTAGGACTTCCCTCTCAACCACTTCTTTTGGGGAGCCTCGCCCTCAGCGGCCACGGTCGACCTCTTCTTCACCTTTCTCCTCTTGCAAATCAATGAGAGATCGAACTTCATGACGGCAAGAGATGCAAAATCGAAGACAAAGTTATTCTACAACGCCGAGGCGAGAGGATAGAGAAAATCCAAGAGAAACTTACCCTGGGGGTCGGCTATATCAAATCGGCCTTAATTAGAGCCTCCTTGGGTAACAACTCCTGTAGGAAAGAGATCTCGGATTGAGATTCTAGAAGTCTATCCAAGGTCCTTTGATCATCATCAGACAACCTCGAAAACCGACTCAGGTCGGTCCATGGTGCCCTCCATGCGGTCTCAAACCCCCATGGCTGCTCAGGGTGGACAAAGAAAAATCTTTCTTTTCATCCATGGATGGAAGAGGGAGTACCTCAGAGCAATTGGCAGTCTTTTTAGGAAGAGAAATACCACTAGTTACTATTCCGATGATGCCTCTTCAAGGTGAAGCACCTACAAAAGAGAAAAATTGAGGCTTGAATGCCCCAGAGAAAATAAGAGAGAAAACTAACTAATATCCGCCAGGAGTTCGACACCAGCTGGGTCAAAATAAGGTCATAAGACCACATCAGTTGCACAAAGAATGAGCTGATAAGAAGTCTTAACCTAGCCTATAGAGTTTCCTCATACAAGCCGAGGAGGATGTGGTCCATCACCCAGTTACCTGGACTAACGAGTTCAAAGGTAAACTCTGGAGTCACAAAATACTGAGCTCAGATGAGGTCCATATCCTCCTGAGTAAGGACAAATACCTTATAGACCGGGCCCAATCGGACCTCGAACTTTGCCTCACCTGATGGCGATGACTGCCAACCTCGAGAAGAGCGGTCAGACGGTCGACTCTCCTCCTAGGCATTGACCTCAACTCCGCTTATGCTGGCAAGAAGAAGGATGAAACGGCGAAAGGACGAGAAAAAGATAATGAAGGACAAAGAGACGAAGAAGATAAAAAAAGAAGGCCGAGCAGCCAAGGAGCGAGAACTCACCGAAAATGGAGAAACACAAAGAATGAAAGGCTTTGCCGAAAAACCACCCAGGGGCTTGGATGCTCGAGCACTCGGGTGGGAGAGCAAATGGGGCAAAAGGTAGAGCCTAAAGATTGGGGATGCCCTTATATAAGGGTGCAGACGGCCACAATCGAAGCGCCGATCTAGCTACCTGAGCAGATTGAGCCACGTGTCAACTCGAGATATAACGTGGGCAATTCATCGGATCGCTGCATTAATAGTATTTGGGCGTCGCCCCACAATGATGACATCTTGAGATGGCCTGAATCTTTCTATGCTTTGGAAAGACCGATCAATGCACTTAAGGCCCCTAACGAAGGTCTCACCCTTGATCAAAGTAATCGTTCAACTTCCATCGCCCAAACCGGAGTGCAGTTTGAGCTCGGAAGTGAGAGGCAAGTGATGGAAGAAATATTGGACCTTGACCTCAGATCAGACCGACCTTCTTTACCTCGATCGAATGTAAACCAAGACGAATGACTACGACCTTAGCCGAGGAGCAAACTAGCCGAGGAGCTGCCTACCAAAGAGAACAACAAGCCTGTATCGACAAGGGATGACAATCCCAACAATCAACAACTCTACCAATCCGCAGTCGCGTCGGCACCACGCCCTGCGCCAGGCCTACATCACACACCTTAACCAGTTTGCTCAGCTCGTCTCCAACCAACCTCAAGATCTTTCGAGCTATACTTCCTCCTCAGTCCGGATGGCAACATATGTTTTTTGGAATAATCATGCAAAAAAAATCTGAACTATTAGAAATTTTTTATTTTTTTTCTAAATTTTAATTTAATGCAATCAAATTATCAAACTTTTAAATTCATTCAATTTAGATACTATTTATGAATTCCGTCTTACTGCCATGACGGAATTATCACGTAACTAGCTTATATGGCGAAAAGGGATGATGCCTCATGTGACATCACGTGAAAATTCCGTTATAGTAGCAAACTGAATTCATAGCCAAGATTTGAATTGAATTGACCATACTAAATTAAAATTTAGAAGAAAATTAAAAACCTTCAAATAGTTCAGAATTTTTTTATATGATTATTTTTTTTTTAACAGAGAACACCTCAAAGGTGAAGGAGGGAAACAGCTTTGCACATGTGAACCGAGCAGGAAACGACCAATACAAGTGATGACTATGTCTAATATTATATGGAATTAAAGAAAGACGACGATACTTCCGGAGCTCAAATGCACTAGTCTACTTCTCTGCCTTCTGAGTGCAAACCAAGCCAAAGGATTAGAGGACAAAATTGCAGGTTTCGGATCGTAATTGCCAAAGCTAAAGGCTGGAGTCGAAAAGGGCCACAAAGTGCTCATTGGCTCTGTTTTGCCGGGTATTTTACGAAACCATCCGGAAAGGAAATGCACGAAGCAACCTCGTCCCAGTCTCACTCACTCTCTCACCCCTCCCCCCTGTCCCGACCCTTGGCGGATTCTGCTTGCAAGCGTCATCCCTTCGTCCTCTTCCCCAGCTTTCCCACTCCACTATATATTAAAGAATTAACCTTTGCTCCCAGTCTTTTCCAATCCCCACACCCGCCCTTTTTAGTCCCACATCGCTCGCTCGTTCCTACCACCGCTAGCTCCTTCTCCTCCCTCCTCTTACTCCTCGTAATGGCCAAACGCTTCCGTCTCCGGCTATCCCGCGTTATCCCCTCTTTCCAGAGCTGCCGCTCTAAAGATGACGCTGGCGTCACAGTTACCAACGCAGCCTTCCGTCTCTGCCCCGTTAACCGGAAAGCCTTTGACATCGATTTCCCTCCGCCGCCAACGCCCGGCCCCTCTCCGTCCTTCCTCCGCCGCCCCCACCCCCCGGTCGTCTCCGGCCTCGCTTGCGGCTGCCTCCCCTCCCGCCGCGGCTGCCATTTCTTCCCCGCCGACGACGGGGAGACCCCGCCGTACCTCTGGCGGAAGGAGGAGAAGTGGCCCGTCGTTGCCTATGCCGACGGCGACGGTGGTGACCGTTACGATTTCCCTTCCTCCCCCCGCCGGAAGATCGACTCCGACGACGGCTGCGACATCCTCTTGCCGGCGGCGATGGCCAAGGCGAGGCGGAGGGAGGCGAAGCTCCGCCGCAGGAGGCGTCGGGGAGAGACGAAAAGATCATCGCGATCCCGAGCGCGGGTGAGCACCTCCTCGGCCGTGAGCGGGTGGTTCAGCAGCGAGGGGGACGGGGAGAACGACGAGCGGGAGGGCGATTTTTTCGACGAGGAGGAAGACGACGGCGAGACGGAGAAGCTGGTCTCGTCGACGGACTGCTCGTCGCATAACGTGCTCCAGCGGAGAAGGATTACGAGGCGGCGGAGGAGGCGGTTGGTAAAGTGCTACCCGTCGCCGGAGAGAACTGCAGCAGCGGTACTGCGGAGCCTGGTGCCTTGCGGGGCGGCTGCGACGGCGGCGGCGGAGGGGAAGGTTAGAGAGAGCTTCGCGGTGGTGAAGCGGTCGGAGGACCCGCGGGCGGACTTCCGGCGGTCGATGGCGGAGATGGTGGTGGAAAAGGAGATTTACGATGCCGGCGACCTGGAGCAGCTGCTGCTCTGCTTCCTGTCGCTCAACTTGCGGCACCACCACAGGGCCATCGTCGCGGCCTTCTCGGATATCTGGGAGGCGCTCTTCCCCGTCACCGCCACTGCCGCCGCTGCCCCGGCTGTTTCTAAAAATTAGGTTTTTTGATAAAATTCCTAAAAATTAGTTAGAGATAGTGAAATGTTCTTATCATTCGAGTTTGTATATGTATGCGTATTTTGGTCTTAGTGCGTGGGTGATATGGATTGGCTTGCAAGGTACGGTTCTCTGGCCACCATTCGATCCGTCTCTTATGTTGATTACCACGGTGTTGGTGGTCGAGGTGTAAATACTTATACTAATGATAAATTTTTTGGCTTGTTGTTTGTCCTCTAAAACTATTTTGAAATTAACTCATGATCCGCTAAAATCCGCTCATGAGAGCTTATAAGCCAGCAACAATATGCCAAGGTCGACTCCTTACAAATTTAAGAGTATGTTTTGGCCTGAGGGTGATCACACCGGAAGAAGCCAGAGGAAACACCAGCCAGGATGGAGAAAGAAAGCCCACCACCTGTGCCACCGGTGGACCAATTTCTCAGGTCATGCTAGAGCAATACGGTATGCTCATTCAGCAGATTCATATATTCACCACGGTCGTTCAAGGCCTGCAACAAGCGGGAGCCTAGCCTGCGCCTCCTCCTCGCGGGTGCGGATCCATATGATGGCGCTCGCGATGCAATTCTCTGGCCAAGCAGGGCAGAAGAGTCCACAAAAAGGAGCATCATCACTACCGAAGCTCTCACAGAGCTCAGTCCCAAACACGGAAACAACCATCGGAGGCGGGGTCCGCACCAAGCCGAGCTCCACCTGGAAAAAGAAGAGGCTCCTAGACAGCCTCGGATCTTACATCTTGATGGCTCCTCGACTTCGGGGGGCAGCGGCGTGTGCCTCGCCCTTGCCAGCCCAAAAGGAATCTGCGGGAGCCACGAAAGCTACAATGATGCCCCTGGATCCAAACTCATGGCAACCTGCAGTGTCGACCGCGAGCGCAAGGGTTTTCTCGACCGCAGGTATCTACGACGATGAAAGCTACAATGACGCCCCTGAGCCAGGCTCGGGGCGCCCTGTAGTGTTGATCGCGAACCCAAGGGCTCCCTCGACCGCAGGTATCTACGACGGCAGAATCTACAATGATGCCCCCGGAGCCGAGCTCGGGGCACGCTGCAATATCGACCGCGAGCCCAAGGGCTCCCTCGACTGCAAGTATCTATGATGACAGAATCTATAATGACGCTTCTGAGCCGGGCTCGGAGCAACCTGTAGCGTCGACCGCAAGCCCAAGGGCTCCCTCTACCGCAGGTATTTACGACGACAGAGTCTACAATGACGCCCCTGGAGCCGAGCTTGGGGCACCCTGCAGTGTCAACCACGAGCCCAAGGGCTCCTTCGACCAAAGGTATCTACGACGAAAGCTACAATGACGCCCATAGAGCCGAGCTCGGCGCGCCCTGCAGTGTCGACCGCAAGCCCAAAGGCTCCTTTGACTGCTAATATCTACAATGACGAAAGCTACACTGACGCGCCTAGAGACGAGCTTGGGGCGCCCTGCAGTGTCGACCATGAGCCCAAGAGCTCCCTCGACCGTAAGTATCTACAAACGACGAAAGCTACAATGACGTCCTAGAGCCGGGCTCGGGACGCCCTGCAGTGTCGACCGCGAGCCTAAGAGCCCCCTCGACCGTAAGTATCTAAGACGACAGAGTCTACAATGACGCCCATGAAGCCGAGCTCGGGGCGCCTTACAGTGTCGACCGCGAGCCCAAGGGCTCCCTTGTCTGGAGGTATCTACGACGAAAGCTACAATGACACCCCTAGAGCCGAGCTTGGGGCACCCTACATTGTCGACCACGAGCCCAAGAGCTCCTTCGACTGCAGGTATCTACAACAATGAAAGCTACATTGACGCCCCTGGAACCGAGCTCGGGGCACCCTGCAGTGTCGACCGCAAGCTCAAGGGCTCTCTCGACCGCAGGTATCTACAAACGACGAAAGCTACAATGGCACCCCTGGAGCTGAGCTCGGAGTACCCTGCAATGTCGACCACGAGCTCAAGGGCTTCCTCGATCGTAGGTATCTACAATGACGAAAGCTACAACGACGCCCATGAGCCGGGCTCGGAGCAGCCTGCAGTGTTGACCGCAAGCCCAAGGGCTCCCTCGACCGCAGGTATCTACGACAACGAAAGCTACAACGACGCCCCTGAGCCGGGCTCGGAGCGCCCTGCAGTGTCGACCGCGAGCCCAAGGGCTCCCTCGACCACAAGTATCCATGACGACAGAATTTACAATGACGCTCCTGAGCCGGGCTCGGGGCGCCAAGCAATGTTGACCGCGAGCCCAAGGGCTCCCTTGACCGTAGGTACCTACAATGACAGAGTCTACAATGGCGCCCTTGGAGCTGAGCTCGGGGCGCCCTGCAGTGTCAACCCCGAGCCGAAGGGCTCCCTCGACCGCAGGTATCTACGACGACGAAATCTACAATTACGCCCCTAAAGCCGAGCTTGGGGCGCCCTGTAGTATCGACCGCGAGCCCAAAAGGCTCCCTCGACCGTAGGTATCTACGATGACGAAATCTACAATGATACCCCGAGCCCGAGCTCGGGGCACCTTACTGAGTCGACCGCGAGCCCAAGGGCTCCCTCGACCTCAAGAAAAATTTAGAAGCGCCTCGACCTCAATTCGCGCGCCCAAGTTAAAACCTAAGAAGATCTATAAGGTCTGAATGCATCAAAATTCATGATGACCCTCTACTTAAAAGGTGCCCTAGCAAAGGCTAAACAGGGTCCCGTGTTCAAAGACCGAAAGCATACCTGATGTCCGACCTCGATGCCTAAAGCACACCAGCAGACGGGCTCGGAAGCAGTGAGCTCTTCATTGACTTTGCAAGACTATTCTAAGTCCAAGTTGGAAGCAGATGCCAAGCGCAAAAATCCAACACAAGACATGAAGCAAGACGAGCCCAAGCACTCAGAGAAAAAATGTACTTAGAGAAAAAAAGTATTCTTTATTGATGTTAAAAGACCAAAGGCCAAATACAAAAGATACCGACTTTGAGGTCGGATTGAATGCAAAAGAGGTCAACTACAAAAAGGCCTACGTGGCCCACTCCACAAGAATGGCAAAAAAAGTTAAAGAAAACGGGGGGTAAAGCTCAAGCGGCATGCGCAGTCTTTGGCCCGACCTCGGCAGTAGCCCCAGCTCTGACCTCAGCAGCGGCCTCAGTAGAGGCCTCAGGTGCATCTCCATCCCCGCCAGCGACGAGCTTGTGTAACTCAGCGAGCTTGCCCACTTCACCCGTGATCGCAGACTTGGTGGCTCCACCCGGAAGTAGATGAAGGCTGTTGAAGTCGACTTCGGGGCAGAGTCGCTACGCTTGATCATGGCAGTTCTCGAAACCCCGAATTAGGCTGTCAATGGCCTCCTCTGCCAGCTCGTCTGAATATGCCTCGGACTCGCAGTAATTATGGACAGCCTCCTGGACCCGCTCATTGGCCGAACTAGCGAGCTGCTTGGCTTCGTGCTTCTGGCCGGCCAATGCAGCCTCGAGCTCAAAAATGCGACCTTCGGTGATTCAGAGCGCCGAACGTCTATTCCGGCATGTAGTCACCCAATTCTGGCAATGCAAACCTCAATGCTAAGTAGGCCGAAGAGGCTCCCTTGACCACAGGCAATGACGACCCACCAAGAGCCGAGTAGACCTCAGTCTCGCCAAGAGCCAGGCCGACCTTAGCCCGCCAAAGGCTGAGCCGACCTCAAAGGAGAAGTCCGGCCAACCTCAGCCCACCAAAGGCCGAGTCGACCTCAAGGGGGAGGCCAGGCCGACCTCAGCTCACCAAACACCGAGCTGACCTCAGCTCACCAAGCACCGAGCTAACCTCAAGAGGGAGGCTAGACCGACCTCGGCCCGCTGAAGGCCGAGCCGAGCTCGGCCCGAGACCGAGCCGAGCTCGGCCCCGTTAGCCTTGATCCCATCAAAGATCCTACAGATCCCATGCCCAGGCCACCAAGCGACCAGATCGTGCTAGAGGCTCCCTCAGTAGATCTTACTGGATCATGGTGATAAAAGCTCGTCATTATGACAGCCGCCTCGAGGGGCAGGTATTGATGACCGACTCCTCGCATACCACCAGGTAACATCTCGGAGTAAGTGCGCACACGACGCATTTAAGAACTCCCTCGACCACTTTCGTTTGAAATGACATGGCTAACCCTCAGAACAGATTCAAAACAATATCTCCCGAATTCTCAGCCCGCAAGATGGATCTCCATGATGCACAATGTCTCAAATTGATGGCCCACTAATCACAAATCGACCGAGATTTCAGGTAACGGCCGAGACCCTCACTCTATAAAAAGGAAGTAGGGAAAGACCTTCGGTAAGTCATTATAAACTATTTAAGCTACAAGAGACCATCTAAAGTATTCAGAAACTTCTCCAAAAGCCTTGTTAACTTAGCCATCGGAGGGCCTTCGCCGAAATCTTCGGCCAAGACTTTGTGTAGGTACCCCGGAGCATAGGAGGTGGCCTTCTTTCTCCGTCCCGGCTGGTGTCTCCTCGGCTTCTTCCGGTGTGATCACCCTCAGGCCAAATTTCAACGACAACAGAGTCGACTCTTGAGCTAGCTCAGAATGAATTTTTCTGTATTTACAAGTGAACTTCTAAAAAATATTTTTATGGTCTTTTGGAGTTTGGCTTCTTGACATGGAGCTTCAAATAGATAACTTTCATTCGAAAGTAACTAAAGTTTTTTCTCTTTATTTTCTAAAATTAATCAATTACACTTAAAGCAATAGATTAGTCAACTTTTGATTTAATTATTTTGTATTACTAAATCCACCGTTTAGGATCAATATATAGTTGATTATATAAAATACCATCTAATTTGTTATACTGTTTTTTATTATTATTATTATTATTATTATTATTTATAGATATGCGCTGCACTCTAGATTTTGAATTTTATATTTTTATTTGTTATATATGGTATGGGAGGCCAAAAGCTGTTGAGTTCACCGAGGCGCAACGCTCCGCCCCTTCCCCAAAAGCAAACTGTTAACGTAACGTGTAATTGCTGCCGTTATTTTGTTCAGCTACGACAGCTGTAACAAAATTCTCACAAACCTCGCTTAGCCCAAGGCATCTCCGCCACCTCTGCGCATCGTCACCGCCCTCCACAGCACTCGATACTTGCCCGTCAACACCGACTCCGTTGCCGTTTGGGCGTCATTACTGCCGTCCACAGCACCTCACACCCGCTCGTTAGCACCGAATCCATTTCCCTCGGCCAATATAAGTCTGCCACCGTTTTGGTAATACCAGGAAAAGAAACAGGAACAAAACCTGGCTCAAAAAAAAAATCGTAGAATGACTCACAATATTTTGAGTCGGCACCCGTGACCTCTGAAAATATTAGCCATTGTGCAAGGTTCAGTAACACGAGGAGACTGAGTTAATGATTTAGAGAAACTTTAAATTTGATGTGTACTATTTTAGTCACTATAAGTAGAGCTATATAAGATTTAGGAGCAAATTTTATCATATTAAAAAGCCGAATCGCATGCTAAATTTTAAAATGTCATAACATGATTATATAACATTCGATTGAGATTATCTTTTTTTAAAATTAACTGGTTTTTTGAGATCTACAACTTTGGACCAATTTCTTAAATAGTTAAATCAGATCGAAATTTTATCGTTTGAGCTCCGAAATAAATTAGTCAAATCGAAATTTTCTTTTTGGATACAATATTGGCCAGACGTTATTTCCCAATCCATTAAGAAATCAATGAAGAATTAGATGGAGTAACATGAGGCAAAATAGATCTAAAAGTCGAGTTCTACTTCCTGTATAATTTTTTTTCTTATAATTTCTATTAATCATATTCATTTTTGGAGATATAGTTCTATTCTAAATAGGAGAAGAATCCAATCTAAATTGTGAAAGGGTGGATCTTACTAGTATTATGAATAGGTGCTATGTACCTTGGTTTAGGAGGTATGGAATATCAATTAAAAAAAAAGGATTTAAGCCGTACTTTCGTAATTCTTCCATCTTCTCTTTTTCTTCTTTTTTTTGAGATATTCGAGTGGAGTGGGTTGAGAAAAATCTTTCTTCTTCCTGAACGGATCAGTTAAGTAAAAACGTAATTTATGAATCTGCATGCATTACAAAGCTGCAATAGAGAAGATCTTTGGATTGCTAAGCCTCAAAGATACAAAGATTTCTTTACTAAGCTACTTTAGGCATTTACTGTTATGGGCTTTACTTCAGCCTAAACTGCTCTCCTGCTATCTATGGTCCAAATATAGAGGGATTCAAAATCCTCTACTATACACAATTTACACTATGAAGTGTTGTAAAAATGGCTGCCATCAGAAAATGGATGACTATCAAGAAAGATGTGCCGTGTATGGCACACAAAGCATCTTGTTTGATAGCTGCCAATTTCTGATAACAGCAATCGCGTGCTGCATGGCACTCTACGATGCAAACCACACCCCACAATAGATGGGTGCTTGGTTAGAGGTGGGACCTCAATATGGGAGCACGATGATAGGAATGATACACATGCATGCGAACTAGCCTCCCTCTCACGGCGCCGGAGCGGTATTCTCGGACCACGAGCTGGAGCCCGAGTTCAGATGACATACTTGTGTTTGCTTTCCGAGAGACCATGATGGCCCAGAGTTCATGGTAGATGATTATTCGGTTTCCCTTTTTCCCAATGCCATGATATTGCCATGAGGTTCTGAACAGTGGTCCATTGCTTGGGATGCTGGTCCGTTAAAAAGTTAAAGTAAGAAAGACAAAAGATTTAGAATTTTGGTTGACCACCAGAGGTTGTTTCTGGGGTGCAAATGGGCTCAAACTGAGTCAAGCTCCAACAAATCAAAGACCGAGTCGAGCATGGATTAACAAGTCTCGCACAAAATGGAAGATCAAGACCAACTTCCACTTGCCTTCACGTTCGGTCTTCATGGATTAACAAGTCGAGCATGGATTAACAAGTCTCTCTTTTTTTTTGTCCTTAGCAGTGTTACATCTACTCAAATATTTTATCTATTTGTTGCAGACGTACATATGAACAATTAAAAATTAGGATTATAATTTAAAATACCTTCAATTACATTGACGCATAGTTTAATTTCAACATTATTTCCTAATTGCAAGCAAACAAACATGTCTTGGTGATGATCATATTATTCAATACTTGACTAACTTGTTATAGATTTCACCTTGACCTAAAATATTTCATATTTCATAGAACAAATATCCTGAACCATGCATTTGCATTCTAGTTAAACCACAGCTCACAATATTGAAATGATGGAATAAATATAAAACTAACATTATTTTAATCATAAGATAACATCACCAACTGAGACCAATGTCATCCAGATAAGCAAATGATTTTTTTAATCTTTCCCTACCATAGTTACTGTGGCAAGCCTTCTACCGCACATATACGTATAGCTCAGCATAAAACTAGGTTTCTTAAATTCCACCTCACCAGTGGTGTCCGATAGGATAATGCTTCAGCAGGCAACAAATATCAGTTAAGAAACAGCTTCAAACATCCATTGCACCTCAATCCAAGACCTACTTCAGAGGCAGACTTTGCAAGGATAAAGTATGAAATATCCTCCAGCCACAGTCTTTCTGCCACAAGATAGAAGACACAAGCATCTGTCATGGCAGCAATTGTCCAAGAAGTGGCCATTGTTGCCTACCGCCTGTGAGATTTGAGCATGCCAACAAAAATTACCAGCTTTTGAGATGCTTGGACTCGTTGCCTATAGCAGCCTACTGCTATTCTACAACAGTACATGGCTCATATCATCCTTCCCAGTTTCACGTACAACAACAGGTGCTGGCTGTTGTCTGAAATCTTTCACCTGGCAGAGAACACCACCAGCTTCATCAGCAAAAGTAATCTTCTTCCGTTTCTTAGAAACACCATTAACAGGAGTAGTTTCTTTGTTCTCAGCTAATCTCTGTCAGCAATAAGACACGATGAGGATCAGATCACAAGCAAGCGCTAAAAGAATTGCAGATCAGCAACATCTTGAATTTGGTGAAATAAGAAAGAAAACTAACCATTATTTTACAAAAACGATTGCAATCCTTTGTCATCATAGATAGCCACCTCCTTGTGATCTTTTCAAGTTTGGATGCATTCTCAACAGCTGCCCTGATCTGTGAATAAAAGAAATCTTGTTAAACAAAGGAACAAGATTAAGAAGACATGCATAACTCAACAAATAGGTTTTGCAAAATGGAAATTTGTGTGAGATTTTAAAAACCTAAAATGATTGTGCGATGATAATGATGCATAAAGGATGCAAGTCACGATGCTTGTGGAGTAAGGAAATCCAGTTGTAATGCAAAGACTAACATACATGCACATGCAGAGAAGGATGCAAATATATTGGGCGCTTAATGTAATTGCACGCTTAATAGGTCTAAAAATAGTACTCTCAAAAAGGATAAAGATTATGAGTTAAATGAAGCAATTTAAATCAAGGAATTGGTAGTCAAGTAACGTAATCGTACAATATCAGCTGCCAAATTCAAATGGCAAGAAACATCAAAAAATATTGTGTGCATGCAATTGTGTGCTATTAATGGGTTGAATTAGCAACATAGAGATAGTAGGAGCATTCCAAAAACATAAAGTTAGTTGCCACTAAAATTTTACATTCAAACTCAATTATAACACAAAAAGAAAGGTGGCAAATTTCAAAATATAACATATAGTGTTCAAAAAGAAAAAGAAAACAAACAATGTAGTCTGGGAATGAAGAATCAAAGTCAAAACCATAAAATCTAATAGGTGGGTTCAATTTGAGAAGAATGATACAAACAGTTTTTCAGTTTTTTTTTATCCTATAGGCAGGCATCATGAGAACTTGGAAATTAAACACATGGTTCAAGTTTCACTGTTGCCCCCACTGAAGCATCAGAGCCAGGTGCCACTAGGCATGCATTTGTGCATACTATTAGGTATAAATGCAGATGTCCAAGTGAAAGCAATATTGATAGTTTTGCAAAGCTATTTTGGGCCAAAAGGTTTCAAATCATAATTTGTACCTCGTCAGCAGTAAATTTTGAAGGTAGGGAGGAACATGATTCTGAACAAAGAGTTTCTTCCACAATGTTTTTCATGGACTTCAACCCCTTCAGAAGTTTCATTGCAATGTTTTCTATATCATGCATCTGTCGTTGTGAGAATTCAACAGCCTTCTCAGTTTGTTCGTGAAATGTTGAATTCTTCATGCAAAAACAAGGTGACCTACAGGAAGCATCTGGCGACTTGAGAATTCCTTTGTTAACTGAAAGAAGGGAAGCATTACTGTGGTTCTTTGGTTTCTTGCTCATTTGCTCAGGGGCTAGCAATGCTTCAGCTTCCTTCTGACCTGATAATGATGATGGAGTCTTCGTTTTAGTCCATGTCTCCGACCAAAGCTTCTTCCTATTCTCTGGATTTTTTTGGGTTACAACCAAAGCACAATTATTGGTATAAAAATAAATGCAAACATATATAGATGATTTTCTTACTGGGGAGTTGACTGGCACCATATAAATCAATGTCACTCAGAGCCTGCCAAAGCTTTTCCTGAGAAGTTGGAGAAATGGTCTGCAAAACAGTACTATCAAAATTAAGTCTACAGTATCAGATATGGACCAAGTAAGAAACAAACTAACAGTATTGTCCAAACCTTTCTGTTCGATAGTAGCCTTTGCGGAGAATGAGCTACCAACAACCCTTTATCGTGTTTGTGCTCTTTTTCCATGTTTTGTCCCTTTGCATCGACTAACTGGGAGATTTCAGAAGAAGCTGGTTGGTCTTTAGCAGCATGCAACTTTCCCTCCACACCAAAAGATGAAAATTCTCCTGCAACCTTTGATAAACTGTCAGCACAATGCAAGCCACTGAGAGTACTGAAGCATGTTGGGGAAATTTTAGGAGACCGGGAATCAGGTGCTCTAGTGAGTCCCTCTGGGTCATTCACACCAGATATTTCAACAGAATAAGATGTTACTTCCTCTGCACGACCTCCCTCTTTGGAGGACAACTCCTCAGTCTTACACGAGCTTTCAGCAAGAGCACCACAGCATGTATGGGAAGGTTTTGGGGAATAGAGATTATATGCTTCGGAGAACTCTTCTAGATGAGTGCTAATACTTTCATTATCATTACTGTTTATTTGTTCATCTCCAGCAACTGAATGATGAGATGTATTATGAAGGCATTCACCTTCTAGACCAGTATTAAAGATTTCATCCAAATCATGTTCCCTGCAAAGGAGGCTACGTTCATCTGCAGCAATCGGATGATAAGCTGAATTATTAGAGCATTCACCTTCTGTAGCAGTATTAAAGATTAATTCCAAATCATGTTCCTTGCATAGGAGGCTACAAGCATTGGTCGCATGTTCTATATGACTACATATTGGCATCTGTTGTACAGGTAAATAATGAGCTAAACTTCGAGAATCTTCATGTCCCCACACAGAAGCACAAGCCTCTGCAACTTTGATATCCATGCTTCTGTAGCTATGGCTGCTAGCTGAAGGGATATCAGCACCAGGATCTATGGTCATAGAGGCTGGTCCAGAGCTGCAGAGATCGAAGGGAACTGCTTTGTGTATAGAGACTAAGGAAAGACGAAGTTTCCGGTTGGACATTTCTGAAAGGTCCATCTTCCTGATTTCATTAGCATGTTCTTCATTTTCTGATAGAGAGCACTGATCAGGTTCTATATATTCAGTAGAGACCTCATTAAGGCAACAGTTTGTTGATGTATTACTGGAAGAATTTGATCCTCCATTCTCCAAGACATCTTCATGTCTTCCAAATGGTTCAGTAGATAACTTTTCAGAATAATTAAATTTTGCAATGAAATCCACAGTAGAGGAAGCAGCAACATAAACAGGATTCTGATGCAGCGGGGAATCATTTTCCAAGATCTCCCTTTTAATGGTATAAACCAATTCAGGGCTATCAACATGAAGAGTCCTCTTTAAATCAGGTGATGATGATGGGAAACAATTATTTAATCCTTCACTAACTTTCTGAAGCAGCTCAGCAGATGAATCGTCAAGAGAATTACCAGAACTAATAATGTCCAAAGTAGAATTAGTAGCTATATTTACTGTGTTTTCCCCATCCAAAGAACAAGGTTCCATGATCTCAGTTTTGAAATGACAAACCAATTCTGAACTGCCAGCATAAGTTGTTGATGACAGGAGAGAATGGTCTACTTCAATAAAGTTTTCCTTCGCGCTACCTCCAAAGTCCTCTTCAACAGTCTCTGCAAGAGAAACAGCAACATCATGAGTACAAGAATATAAAAAATCAACAGAGAAATACAGAGGTAATTAAATTCCTAGCTACCTTCCTCGGCCTTATCAGGAAATTGAAACAATGACTAAATATAACATCAAATTCAGCAATAAAGTCCATGACAGGACACTCAGAACCATAGACATTCTGGTAATCACATGAATTTTTTCTTAAATCTCACCTGCCTCACTTTTTAAGTCATGTAGATCTGCAGCACTGTCCTCTGAAGGCCTATCTGCTATTGATGCCTTCATTTGTGCCACAGGCATTGAACCATGCATGTCATTAGAAGATAGGGAACATGTCTTTGCAGTCACCGCTTCAATAGAACCCAAAGAGACTGGGGATAATCCTGCATGCTTCCTTTGGTTTCTATCTGCAGTGGACTTTTTTGAAAGTTTCAAAGTAACAAGCGGTTCCTCAAGGTCAGGCTTCTCTTCTTTTGGTTTCTCATGTTCATGCTTCCACTTTTGAGATGGATCAACATGTGAGTAGTTCCTAAGACCAACTTCTGCAGAAGCAACAGATTTCAGGACCTTCTTCTTCTTAGCTTTGCAGCTTGCTCGCAAGTCCTTCAAAGTCAAGTCACTAAGGCTTTGGTCATCATGGTCGGTATTAGTTTCTTCATAAATATGTTTCTCAGGATAGCTGCACTCAGTGGGATCATTAACATGTTCATTTGATTTGGAAGTACAGTTACCTTCTTCAGGCTCAAGCACCTCAACTTTGATTCGCTTGGCTACAGTAGAACAGTTTCCTCCATTAAATTGCTGCTGATGCTTTGTACGTAAATTTGCAATATTGACAACTTCTGCTTCATAAATGGCACTGAGTGCCTTAAGCCTTAATGATTGTCTCCTAGGGGACGTAAAGTTATGGTTTTTAAGCTTTGAGCCCCCCATGGTAGCCTGAATGAAATTTGTATAGCTGTGACTGGCCAGTGTAGAAAAATTGGCAGCTAGTCTATAATTACCCTTCCTTCTCAAGAGACACCTTTCCTTTTTCAGGACCAGTCCTGGAGCATATGGAAAACAGAGAGGCAAGTTATTACTGGTGGTCATGACCTGCATATTTAATATGATTTTAGCATCCACCCAAGATCAGAAAAGGTTAGGAGGTTTGCCTAGTTGCTAGTATCAGTCAAAACAGCAAAACTTGTGTAACAGATTATGCATCATAACAAGTGCAACACAAAAGCCATGATAAGCTCACAGAACGTCCTTAGACATCATGCTCAGCAAGATTTTATATAATTGAAAAGTGTAGATTTTAAAAATCAGATTGTTGAGATGAAATTAAATTTCAGTAACACCTTCCTGAAGCTGCTCCCGAGACACAACAGTGCATACATTCTCAGGTTATCCAGTTCTTCCCTTGTTCATTTTGTCAAGCTTGAATTGAACTCCTGACATCACCCACCAAAAATAAGGAAACAAGGATAGAAAACTCACATATCAAACATAAAAGAATAAAGAATAAACAACAATTTTTTGCCCATTCATCTACTGCTGCATGTATCTTTTGTCATTTTTGTGGTTCTCTATTTTCTCCCTTGCATGTAAATACGATTTTCATGTCTAGTGGTATAGATATTTTGGGGATGTGACGCGCTGTAATATATCATGCAGCTTATGACAGCAACATAGTGATGAGAGAGAGAGAGAGAGAGAAATGAAGGACAAATATCCGGTTTGAATTCTAAGGCATTTATGGCAATGCAGAATAGATTCGCCATCAGTGGTGCAAAGTGAAGACAGCGCTCTTTTCCAATGAGATAACTGCCCTATCTTACTCCCAGGAATGCACTCTGAGGAAGATTGGCTCAAACTTAACAGTGGTTAGCTATTACCACCGATAAATTTGATAGAATGAGAAGAAGAAGACAACAAAAGCTGCTCTAACTTTTCAGAGACAGTGCAGGAAAACTCTAGCATGCTACAAGGACAACAGATAGTTTGACAATCAAGGACAAGTTTGAGCTATCATTTATATATCCAGCATCTGCATTAGCCTGGAAAAATAACAACTGAAAATTGTTTCATGCAAACGTAAAAGAGAAAAGGAAATAGTAAGAGATTAAGCTGAAAGAACGAAAGAAATATAAAAGGTGAAGGAAGGATGATAATACAAACTCATGCACTACATCATTTTGTCTCATGTTATTTACAGCAAGGGTTGTGTGTTGGCAAATTCCAAGGTGAATATTCAAATGTAAGGTCAAAGTGGATACTTTCATGAAAGGAATGTAGGACTAAATCTTTTTGTGTAGACAATGATCCTTCCAAACCATAAGAGTCAATGTGAAACTCAAAAAGTTTTTGTGTAAAGTGCAGAAAATGCAGAGGACATGGCTAGCCCCATGTCAACCAAACAAGAGAGTTAACATATCAACAGGTTTCAACAGTCTCCCATACAAATTCAAGTTTTTGAAATTTAATATTCAAAAGCATCATATATCATTTTGTTAAAGATGTCTTGAAGTCTTGGAATTTGGACCTACGTTCATACAGGTAAGCATCTTTGGATAGTACCTCGATGTCGGATTTGGCAACCTAAATGCATGGTATGAGGTTAATGGTTGGGTTCTGACCATAAGGAAGGTTGTCGAGGTAATGTTGTGATCCCTTAGATTGCTCAACTTATAGGCCTTGATCTCGTTCATCACAAAAATTCTATTGTACCGATATTCAGGAGCAATTTCATCATAAAGGTGTGCTTAGAAGATACATTTCCATAATCAGTTCTACCACATACTCAAGCAACATAACCAGCCAAAGAACCTAACATAATGAATCCTCCATTAGATCAGTGCCATCCACACCAATGAATCAAGAATCCTTCATCTTACTAATCCTTTCATTAGAGGATATGCCGCATCTGTAGCATACATGGCACAATATATAGTAACACACCAATCAGATAAAGCTCCCGTACTCTGTGTGACTTATTATGTATTCCATTTAATCATCAAGATTTTCACTTCTAATCCTTACCTGTAGCAAATGGCTATCACAGTGCTTCGACATGCAGCCCTTAAGTTATTTGGCCTCAGCCAATTGTTTTAACTGCCATAAATCCCAATTCCATGACAGAGAGGTCACTGGAGCACATTTCATATTGATTTGAATCAGTGACTCTAAAAGCCAAAAGATTTCCTCATCACATTGGTTAAGCTAGTTAGCAGCATCATTAGCCCTCCAGCACACCTGACAGACCTATAACATGAAATCCTATAACACAGCTTTCTTACGTATTTCATGAGCCTCTTAGATGCACCAGAATGGTACCTAATAAACCAGCCTAATTACCTATTCTATCTACCTTCTGCACAAGATACTAATGGCCCAGCAGATTTAGGCTTTTCACTAATGTAGTTATTTGATAATGTCTTTAATATATTAGTGTCATTGAGTCAGAGGCAGATTACTTGATTGGCAGACTATGAACTTTGGGATGTTCCTGGACATGGGAAGACGTAAAAGATCAATTTCCATATAGGAAGCAGTGCAGGGGTTGGATCACAAGTTCTAGGTTTGGGTAAAGCCAGATTTATCCCAACTGTTAAAACCCTAATATATGAAATCATCACAAACCTTAAAAAAATACCAAAGTTCTGAAATACCGTGGGATTGCTGGACATTCCACCATCCTGTGTTGAGACAGCGCACTATCCCAAGTGTCGATATGGAACAAGGCAGGAAATGGACAGAGATAGGGCATCCACTATCCCATTCCACCATCCCCTGTGTCAATACGGGACTAGTTAGGAAATGGTCCGGGACAAGGTATCCATTGTCATGAGTGTCGGTACATGGAGCATCCAATTCCATGGAAAACTAGGACACCCCCATCCTACCCATAAATCTACAGAGAGCCTAGGAACTATATTTTCAGGCATGGACAAGGAAAATAGCACCTATGGTCCTAGGCATTGCAAATATTGATTTCCATTATATTAGTTGTATCAATTCAAAATCAATTCAAAATTCAAATTCAAAATCAATTCAAAATTCAAATCATCTGGAGCCATGCTCAAAATTCAAATCATCTGGATCCGAGTCTTTATTTGTTGCCTTGTAAAACAGTGCTGATTGTTCTCCTAATTTTTTGCAATTTGTTTTATTTGTTGCCTTGTAAAACAATGCTGATTGTTCTTCTAATTTTTTGTAATTTGCTTTATTTGTTCCCTTGTAAAACTCTTCTTTATATATCTCAATGCTTATAAATACAACCTTGCACCCATGATTGCATGTGTGGTGAGATTTCAACATCCATCGAACTCTCTTTTCTTACTTGGTATCCGAGCGTTTAAATTGTGAGGAGTGCCCTTCTTTCTTTCAAAAAAAGAACATATCTTCCGCATCTCTTAATATTGGCAATTTTGTCACTCAGATTGAAACCTGAAAACTATCCTCTTTAGCGTGAGTAGATTCTTGCTCTTACAGAAAGCCAAGAGTTAGTAGGCTATCTCACTGGCGACATGTCATCGCCGGCTGCTGTACTTCCAATAGTAGATGGATCGAATGCTCCAAACCCTAAGTACCAAAAATGGAAAACTGCCGATCATCTTCTTAGAGCGTGGATCATCGGAACTCTATCTAAGGAAGCCCTTGGCATTGTCAATGGCCTTGATACTTCTGCACAAGTCTGGTCTGCTCTTGAAGAAGCCTATGCTCAAACCTCTCAAGAGCGCCAGTTTCAACTCACTTAACAGCTTACCTACATGAAGAAAGATCCACAAATGTCTCTCAATGACTATCTTCGCAAGTTTAAAGGTATTTGTGATAGCCTAGCTGCTATTGAACATCCAGTAATGACAAAACAAAGGTTTTTTCTTTGCTTAACAATCTTGGTGCTCGCTATGAACCGTTTCTACTTCAATGCTCAAACCTCCTATGCCCTCCTATGGCGAAGTGGTTCCTTTGCTGCAAAGTTATGAAACACGTGTGAGCCTTCATTCTCCAGACCAAGGTGCCTACACTGCCTTCTTTGGGCAGAAAAACAACTCCAAGTCACATAACAAAGGGCCAAGAAACTCAGGTAATTTCTCCTCTAAAGGTAAGGGGTTTAGTCCTGCTAACCAATCTTCGGCCAAACCAAATATTTGCAACTCTGTCCCTGTTGCACCTAACAATTCCCAAGAGAACAATCGTGATCTTGTTTGCATAGGTCACAATGCCCTCCATTGCTGGCATAGGTTTAATCACGCCATTCAACCTGACATTTACAAAAGGCATTTGCAGCTCTTCATTTTGATTCAGATGCCAATGATAAAGAATGGACGTCGGACACAGGGGCTTTAGCTCATATGACTTCTTAAAAAAGGTATTTTGCATAACCTTCGTCCCTACAATGGTATTGATCATGTTCTTATTGGGAATGGGGATTTCTTATGTATAACTCATATTGGTGATGCTACTCTTAGTTCTAGTTCTTCTCAAATTACCTCAACTGATGTTCTTTTGGTTCCGGATTTAGAGAGGAATTTGTTATCTATTGGCCAACTTACTTCTGATTATCCAGTTAACTGAGTTCTAAAAATCAAGATTTTGTCATAAAGGACCGGGTCACCTAAAAGGTGCTGATGAGGAAAATAAAATAGGGTAACTTGTACTCCATTCGTGCTTCGTCGGCTGCCTTCTTCTCAACCAAATTTCGAGCTGTCACTGAAGAATTATGGCATCAGCGGCTCGGCCATCCTCAAGCAGTTGTCATAGCACATCTTCGCAGTTTTGGTTTAATAAAGGTTGTGTCCAATAAAGTAGCAGCTCCCATGTGTGAGAGCTGTCAATTAGGAAAGATGTCTAAACTTTTTTTTTCATTACCTTCTTCTAAAAGTACTACTGTCTTTGATAAGATATATATTGATTTACGGGGACCTGCTCCAGTTACTTCTATTAACCGTTTTCGATATTATGCTGCAATTGTGGATGATTTCACAAAGTTTATATGGTTAATTCCTCTACAACAGAAGTCAGATTTCTTTGCTCAGTACTTGTTGTTTGAAAAGTATGTTACTCGCCAATATGAAAAATCTATTAAAATAATACAAACTAATGATGATGGAGAATTTGTTAATCAGCAATTTTTAAACCATATGCAACAATTAGGTATCATTCATCAGATTTTCTGTCCCTACACACCCGAACAAAATGGGGTTGTAGAGCTACGACATCGAGTAATAAGAGAACTTGGACTTACTATGATGCTTCATGCAAATATTCCTAAGAAATTATGGGTTCAAGCTTTTACCACTGCTGTTTTTCTAATTAACAGAACTCCTTCAACAACTCTTCAATGGCGGTCACCATTTTATTTGCTTCACAATCAACAATTAGATTATGGTTCTTCTCGGGTTCTGGGTTCACGGTGCTTTCCTTACATATGGGATACTAAAACAAGTAAGTTTGATACTAAGTCTTTACCCAGTGTTTTCTTGGGTTACAGTGATAGACACAAGAGGTATCGATGCTACTACCCTCTTACTCGGCGGACCATTATCTCTTGCCATGTGGTATTTGATGAGGCAACACTTCTATTTAAAGAACCAGCCTCTTCAATGTGGTGCTCCTGAGTCAATTGTCACTACCTTTAAAGAATGGCTTCCTTCGAATTTAGCCTCCACATATGGTCCTTCAATTCCAATGGACTCCACTCAACAAATGCCCTCATATGAAACTCCACCAACTGATGCTCCATTGGCAAAGACCATAGTCATCTCTGATATACTCGCTAATGCCTCACACTCTGTTCCTAATGCATCTATTTTGCCTCTGACCAATGCACCTCTTGAACCCACGGTAGCGAATTAAATTCATGAGCCTATGAAACCTTGGATAACCAGATCTTTGACAAACAAAGGGGTTACATACAAGAATAGTGAGCTTAAACATCAAAAAAATAAAAAGAATCCAGCAATGTAGCTCAAACAGTAACCAGAAAACCGATTCATGGGAAAAACAAGAAAACAGAACGGTCAAAGAACGAAAGCTAGATATTTTAGCTGCAAAAATCCTGGTTTGAATCGAATCCTAGAGCTGGTAAAATTATCAACAAAGATCCGCACGAACCTAAACCTAATTAGAAAAACGAATTGGAAACAGTGCCCTAATTTGCAGTAGCGATTCGATCGAACTGAAAACTAGATCCAAATGCTATTGATTTGCCAGAAACTGACCTGGAGAGAAGTCATCCAACGAGTTGAAGGTTGCGAAAAGCGGCGGCTTGGGAGCAGAACCCCAGGTGGAGTGTGGGGGGGGGGGGGGGGGGGGGGGAATGAATGAATGAATGAATTAGGAAATAAATAAACGGTCGCCAAAGCCTCGGCGGGAAATGGGAGGATGCATCGCACCCCATCATAGGGTATTTTGAACGTTATTTTATTGCTGCGGTCAATCATAGCCGTCCGATCAGCGAGCTCGTCGATGAGATGTCATATGGTTCAAATGGACGGCGGAGATGAGCGAAAATGAAGATGGGCTTTAACCTGCCACTTGTAGTCCACAAATTAGAAGCCCCACGTTGTCACAAGCTCAGATCTCTGAGTAGGATTTATCACTAATATAGGGTCCTGGATCAAGCAGCATACAATACTTGCCCAAGCGTGACAAGAATAAATGGGCATTGAATTTTTTGTTCTGTATGGCAGAGATTGACCTCAAATGAAAGCTTTATGGTCTCCTCCCGTTGGAGGGTCATACCAGAAAGGAGAGGGCCAGAGGACGCTCGAGAGAGGACCGGCGCAGGCGGCGTTTCCCCCTCCGCCGTTCGCTCGAGAGGGCAGTGGCCAGGGTTCCCTTTTTTGGAAGAACGGGCGGAGCGCTTTTTTTTTTTTTTTTGACGAAAGCAATTGACCTGATGCACCGTTGAGGTGGTACACCGAGTGCAGGGTATAATTACCCCGTCCAGATAGATGGTATTGATGCGAGGTTGATTAAATATAATAACCAACTGCCCATTTCCCGTAGACCATCTTAAACGCCTGCTACAAATCCAAAAGCACGCACCTTTAGAGGAAAGGTTCGTTAATCTAGTTCCCATTGGAAGCAATTTTTTTTATTTTTTATTTTTATTTTTATTTTTTTTTACAATGGCGGCTCACATGCCAATATGGGTGCAGCTAATAAAACTAGAAAAAAAATATAGTAGAAAAAAAGTAACACACATATACGTGGTTTTTCTGAATGAACCCCTTAGAGTGAGTAATGAGCTGCAAAAAAAGCCACCTAGTCAACAATACTATTTGCCTTCCTATAGACATGTATGGCCTAATAAGAACCAAACTCATCTAAGAGTCTATAGATGTCGTAGAGTGGTGGTCTACAATCAATGTTATGGAGCAGCGGCCTACAACCATCACTACATCTGCAGTCTGCTCTCAGCACACGCCTCGCATAAGTGATGCCCTCTCAAGTAGCTCCATGCAATAAGTTACTTTAACGCTAAAATATAAATATTTTAGTTAACAACATATTAACTAAAATATTTTAGTTAATATAATATATTTTACGTTTTCTGCCTGCATGCACTATAGTGCTGAAGGGTAACTCAATGACAGTCATTGGTTGGATCCATCAGGGCGCGCGTAGTGTGGACGATAGCCACCCGCTGCTTAGGAACATTTGGGCTATGATGTATGGGAGGATGGCCGTTCAGGTAAAGCATGTATACCGTGAAGCCAATAGGGCAACGGATTGGATAGCCTCTTACGTAGCAAACAATTATGGCAAGACTCTTTGGCTGGGGAAGGACTTACCCGAAGCATTCCGAGAATTGTTATCTTTTGACTTTTTTGGATGTATTCATACCAGCCATGTATGATACATCCATTTTAGCAAAAAAATAAAATAATAATAATAATAATAATAATAATATATTTTATATTAACTAAAATATGCATAGGTGAATCAACACTAAAATATGGATGAACAACAGATTACTTTGCGAGGTTACCAGCCGACCCACTCTCCATGCACTTTGATCTTCTCAAACACAACAAATTAAATATGGATTCTCGACGCCCCAACCCCCTTCCTGCAATAAGCATAAAGTGAAAAAGAAAAAGGAAATACAGCATAAAGAAAAGAAAAACGAAAAGAAAAAGAAAAATGTGATCAACCTAGCACACGCCGCTCCCTCCCGTATCCCTTCATCTGCCTCCTAGAAGAGAAGGGAGAAGAGAGAGAGAAAGGGAGGGAGGCAAAGAAAGAAGCGGGGGAGATGAAGGCGACTCTCACAGGCAAGTACGAGAGCATCAAAAACTTCCCTACCGCCTCCCTCACTGTGGATACCAAAGTCGGCGACGTCAAGCTCAAGGCCTCCGTCCCCGACTTCGTCGTCGCCGATGGGCGCCCCTCCTTGTCCTCCTTGCTCTCCTTCGCCCTCGAGAAGCCCGGTTCCTTCTCCATCGACTACTCCCACAAAAATGTAAGCAAGCCAGGACCCAGCCACCGTTACCGTCAACCCACCCTCCCCATCCTCGCTGTTTTTTCCTAACGCCGTCAATCGATCATTCCTTCCGTCTATCAGGATGTCAAGTTCAAGTTCATGAACTCGGTGAAGGTGCTGGAGAAGGCGGTGGATCTGACGTACACGCACGCGCGGAAGGAGAATCGGACGGCGGTGGAAGGGGCGGTGGCGTTAGACGCGTCGAACAAGATCGCGGTGAGCAACGTGCTGGGAACAGAGGAGTGGAAGGTGCGGTACACGTACGCGCACGGCGCGCTCCGGCGGACGGTGATCGAGCCCTGCTACGACGTCAAAGCCAACGCCTGGGACGTCGCCGTGACGAGGAAGTTCGAACGGGGCAACGCCGTCAAGGCCACCTTCCGAACCTCCTCCCGGAGCGTCGATCTCGAGTGGACCGGGGACATCCCCCTCAATACAACCATCAAGGTAAACATAATAAAATAAATAAATACATACATTTTTTTTTCAGGGGGATATTATTCATTTATTTTTTCTTAGAAAATAATTTTCTACTAAATGATTAAATGCTGTTATATAATAATATTTGAATAGCTCACCATTCCTAGCAAAAAAAAAAAGGGTAAAAATGGATTGGATAATATTCGTCAAATCCATTTTCGTATCCAAATCTATCCGGATATGAATAAAAATTCAAGCATCTGACTAATATTCGTATTCATATCTATAGCTATAAAAAGATTGATATAGATATGAATACATAGCTATCGGATACGTATCCAAATATCCAATTCTATTTGTAACTCTATTTAATTTTATATGATACTCAGAAACTTTAAAAAAAATAAATATCCACATTAATATGTTATTAATTTGATTTATTATCTACTTAGTAATATCTTTAATTTTGTGGTCATAAAGTTTAATCATCTAATTTATATCCATATTTATACCTATATTTGATATTCAATTTATATTCATATCCGTTTAAAATAATTATGAGAATTTTGCATCCGACTAACATTCGTATCCGTATTTATATTCGTCATATAAAATAAATATAGATATAGACATGCTAGTATCGGGTCCGATTTTAACCCTACTGTCAAGCCGTCCTGATTTTTCTGTGAAATAGAAATACCGCCAATACTTTCTATATATCATATCTTTCATCTTAGATTTTCTTTTTGGTAGCTGTCTTCGTGAGAATAAAATAAGCAAAAAGCTCAAAACTTGGGGTCTATAATTATTGGTTTCTTTATTGTAATAAAATACCTAAATCAGCACAGTTGTCTTAAAAGATGTTATATATATTTACCCTTATAAATATTTAAAATTACCTATATACCCTAGCAAATTAATATTCGTATGATTTTATATTTTTTTACACATATATCCTTATACATATCTGAAATTAAATATGTACCTTATGAATTTTACTATTTGCTTATATATATTTTTATAAATTATTTTTTATACAAATATAGTCATCCACCCACCCGCCGCTTAACTCAAAATGGATAGATGAGCAAAAAAAATAAAAAAAATTATAAGGATATGCATATAAATAATAAATTTGCAAGGGTTTATAATTTTGTAAATATAGATCCAATTTTATATATTTACAATGGTATAAATGCAAAAACCCTGTGAGTCATTGTAATATTGAAGAGGAAACTATAACTTTTGACATGAGTTCTTAAGTACTTTTTTCAATGGGAAAATTTATAATGTTCTTGAAGTTGTGACATTTTAACCAACTTCCTTAGTCTATGTTTCCATCATTTATATCTTATAGTCACTTTTCCTTGTAGGCCAATTATCACCTCATATGAGACCCAAGGGAAGGCAGTCCAGGATAGTTAGATCAGTTTTATCCTTAGTTACATAGGCCAAAGATAGGCCTCTAAACTCATTTTTGATCAGATCCATCAATATGTGATTTTAGTGATTTTGATGGTTTTATAGTTCTGGTAGAGGTGGCAAAGTAGGAGCGGTATACCGAATCATAATAAGGCAAAGCAATTGCATGGAAGGTTGATCGCTTTGCTTTTAAAATGAACTAAATTTTCTTTTACTTTCTTCAGCATATCTTCAAAGACATGCCACCTATTCGTACTCTTTGCACTTATTCTTAAGACCAGGCTGATGTTGGTTCCCTATTCTAGCTAAGCTTCAAAAGTAATTGTAAATATGTTTCTCTCAAGATTCTTATCTATATTGATTTTTCTTGCATTTAACTCTTTAATTGTCCTTTTCGTTTTGTTTCTACTATTGTTTATTGCACCCTCCTGATGCAGATTTGTTCACATTTTTTTTAAATTTATGTTTTTGTTTTTTCTTTTTTGCCAAAAAGAGCTCAGTATCAACAACTTTTCATTTATTAAACCTTTAGATACATACAGTGGTCCTTCTAGTTAGATTGACACTGACTCTCTTTGCTACAACACTCTTTGCATCAGTAGTGATAAAACAAATCTCTTTCACAGTTATACATAATTCGATTTGTTTTGATAATTGCCCGATTAATTATGAACACCTCACCAACGCAGATATATCATCCGAGGTTATCCTCTTTACTCTTTTGTTTATTATATATATAGCTTTAAGCATAATATTATCTTTCTTAGTGTTATATAGCTTTAAGCATAATATTTTCTTTCTTAGTGTTCAATGATGGTTATCATATTGAATTATGGCTTCTTTTCCCAGATTTCTGGATCCATCAATATGGCGGAGAAAATTGCAGTTCCAAAACTTACAGCTGAGACTACATGGAGTTATGAGATTTGATTTACAGAATCTAAAAAATTCTTCGATATAAGCATAGAGATGGTTGTAATTTTATAATTTTTATTTTCCAGATGGTTTTAATTTCTATAAAAGAATTTATTTGTTTTCTGTCAAATACTGAAAGTTAATGTATGGTGGTGAAACTGGTTTCTTGGCCAAGCAAATCCTTTGGTGACTGGTATTTAAATTATGGATTTCTTGACGTTCCTCTTGTTTTCTTCATGTTAAATAATGACTTAAACCTATTTAGCCTGAAAATGGAAAATTAATACCATTCCTTTGTTTGGCTATCATTTTATATTTAGCCTAGATCTAGTTACTTTTTTAGAATCAGGACCCAACCAAAATCTGAGTGAAGGCGAGACACGAATCCAGATCCTTGATACCAACCTCCAAAGACCTTACTGCCTCGGTTATTTTATAGTTAACCTCTGGAAACAGTTAAGACGGTGTTCTCTACGTGGTTAAACCTCTTTTTGTGCACAGCTTTCCTTTTGTTATAATTTTGTTATTTTTTATGTTAAATATATACTAATTCAGTTTTTAAAGATGATCATTAAAGAGGCAGTTTCAAGATGCCACCACCAACGCTGTGTTATCTGCAACACCTCAATAGACACACTATATTTATAATACAAACCCACATTTTAGTCATCAAATCCTTTGCTAATCGGAGCTTGATTACTTTCTTCTACAAATGTGAGAGACTCTTGGTTGCCCAAACTGGATGATCAATTTACTGATCTCCTCTATGGGTGGGGTAAGTTCAATAATCTACAAGAGCTTATTTTTGATGATTCCTGCAACTTGTGAATTTGATTTGAGGAGAAAATAGCGATAGTTATGAGTTAGAGCTCTTTTTAGATCAAGTTTCGCCGTACTGGTATCAGACTCCGTACCGGTACCACATTTTCATAGTGTTGGTATAGTACGGTACGCGTTATGCCTGGCATACCGAGTGTCGGTGCGCCATCAGTACTGGTACCAGACCAGTACGGTATGTTCGGTATCGTTTGGTATGGTACGGTACAATATACCATATTTTAGACTACTTCGAAGATCTAAAAGTTTGAGAACAAGGAGTTTAAATGAGCTGGTTTACCTAGCCTTGCAAAAGAGGCACCAGAATTAATCTTAATCCAATTCAAAGGAGGAGGCGGCCAACTAGCCATGACACCAAAGTCTCCTCATGATTAGATTTGAATGTGAAAATAGATGCCCGTCAGCCATGTTATATTGTTTGGCATATTACTTTCATGCACTGTTATATCTGTTTTATACATACTAATGGAAAGAGTAGGCATTGAACATTAAATGACTACAAAAGAATCAAGAAATTTTATAAAATTGAGTTTGTAAGAACTGCATGTAAAATGGAACTTGAATGTCCATTATCACAATACTTAACTCTGATTCAGACTTGTTCATGGGCTAAGCCGAGCTAAGCTTTGACCAAAGGCGAACAAAATTTTCTTACACCCGAGCCGAGTTCTTGCTCGGGCTTCAGTCTGACTCGGACTTGAGCTTCATCACTTAATATACTAAATATAAATAACTAAACATTGCCAATAATCTATAATATGTCTATTATCCTATTAAGTTCACTCATCAATAATAGTTGCCAGATAAGTCTTCAAATACATCAAATATAAATAAATAACATCAGAAAAATAAAAGGATTTATTGTGTACACACCATCCTAATTTTGGAATTTGCGAGAATATCCTTCCAAAATTGATATTTGCATGTATATCCTCATCAAACACTGGTTTTGTATGTATACCTTTTTTTTTCTTTTTTTTGGAATATCTACCAATGCCATCTAATACCGTTAAAAAGTTAGCAGTTTAAAACTAAAATGAGAAAATACCCTTAGCGGGTAAATATGCAAAAAGAATCGTTTATAAGGGTATACATAGAAATAACAATTTTGGAAGATATTCATGCAATTTCATATATTTATAAGGGTATACATGGTGCAAAAATAAAACTGCTCTCCCAAGTGCAGGAGAATCGCACAAGTAGTACAACTCGGTAGTCCGAGGTCGATTCCTCAGGAAACGATCTATGGATTATTAGCGTAATTTCAGATTTAATTAATTCAATAAACTTGTGGATTTAGATGATGTTTTGCAAATAGAAAATAAATCAGTCAATAAAGAATCGAAGTTAGGATAGATTAAGATGGTGTAGGGATCCAGAATCTCCTTTGATAATATCAAATTCATGCGATAAATTCTATGATTCTTTTGTTTTCTTTAAGAATTATAAGCAGATAAAATTTAATTATGGAGTATGTTCTTGATAATATGAATTCTTTTTTAAGCATTCAACGTGCCTTATAACGTCAACGATGAATCAAATAATCGAGGAAGACATGTACAATAAGCATAAATCATAAAAGAATTTTCAACATATAAGAATCATGACATAATCAAAAGATAAATCATTTAAAGCAAAGGATTAGAATTGACATCATGAACTTGGTACACCAAATGATCTCCCTTCACCCATCACCTAGGATATCAGCCCTCCATCAAAGAAATAAGCCTCTTCATGTTTTTTTGTCTTTTTTTTTTTTTGAAACAGGGGATGCCCTGTTTCTTCTTTTTTTTTTTCTTTCTTTCTTTGAATGGCTGCTGGTTCCTCTATTTTCTTCCAATGAGCCCCTCTCCCGAATGAGCCTCCCCTTCCTCTCCTTTATACTCAACTCTCTCCCCCCTCTGTTTATTCTTGGAAAGCCAAACAAATCAAACGGAAATCCGAATCAAATTTGCTGTGATTCGGATGGGATTTCGTTGGAAGGCTGGAAATCCGCTGCTGTGAATGTGTGGGAGGTTCAGTCGGATGCTAGAATTTGGGATACGGGAGGAGCGGACGGCCAGGAAGAAGCTGGGCGGCGGATCCGGAAGCAAGGGAGCTGATCACGGCCTGCTGGGTGGTCGCCGAGATGCTCATGAATGGCTGGAACGGAGGAAGAAGCGGCCGCTGATCTCGGTTTGCTGGATGGCTGCAGGCGGGATCAGCGGGATGCTGGGGGCTTCACGGGTGGCTCACAGGAGGATAGGCTGCACACGGACGCTGTGAAGGAGGAGGGCGCTGATCACGGCTGGGGTGATGGAGAAATGAAGCCGCGGACGCTGTGGAGGAGGCGGTGATCGCACGGACGGCTGCTGGAGCATAGGAGTGAAGGCTGGCTTGATTCGCGGAGAGGATTGGGTGCGGTGATGCATCTTTATAGACCCAATACGCATTTAAACTCTGATCTGTGCCAAATAAAAATATGAAATTAATGCAGCACTTTTATCATTATTTGTTAGCAATAATATTAATTTAAGCTGCATGTGTTGGGATTTGTATCCTAAATGTCAATCGTCAGCATATTAATGATTGAATTTTGTAAATGAATTGACAAACTAATAAAATGTTATTTGGCATTATTCATCATTTCATCTTCAAATGAACTCTTATATGATGAAGTCCTTAGGACTTATGTTATGATAAAGGAGGATTTATCTTTGAGTCCTTAAACTTGTTCGTGACCAAATGATATGTTGTTACTAGGACGACAACATTATCGAGATTAGGTCATTGTATGACATATACGTTGGTTGTCCTCTTAACCAAGGAGTGTGGAGACACTGGTATGCCACACAGGTGAAGTGTAGGAGTACATTTCACTGAACGTGACCAATTCCGGAACGCTCTACTGTCGAGAGATGTTCCGAGTGGAAATGGGTATAAGTTTGGCCCTCTGACCTGAGACCGCAACCTGTGACTAGCAAGCAACTCACTGTACTTTGGTATCGGACTACCTGAATTTCTAATTCAGTGACGGAAGGTCACTGGGTGCAGTCAAGTACTTGCATAGTCAGTTGTGAGTCAAGATGGAATTGACCCCTCCTGAAAACAGGAGATAATGTCTTGTGATTAATTTAGCAAAACCTTGGCCAGGGTAATCCCAGTGAGGAGTTACGGGATATCTAAAGTTAATCACATAATGGATGTACTAATTATAGGGTTGACAGTGAGCTCTAAGTCATCCTGGCATTAGGAGTCAAAGGGATTGAATTATACAGTAACCATAGTTCAGGGTTCCAGAATATTTGCTTCGTATATATTCGGCCTATCCGGACGTTGGGTACCATTGCTAGATGGTCACATCAATTAGTGTAGGAAATTATTCCTATACTACCGGCTTAGGTTCGAACCTATGAGGTCACACGCATAGAAGATTCCTGATTGATCAAGAAAGCTGATGAATGATTAAGAATCATTCAGGAATAATTTGGTCAATTTGATTGGCAAATTATCTTATAAAATAATTAAAGTAATTATTGAAGGATTAATTAGTAATTAAATTATTAATAAATTCAATTTGATTGAGTAATTGTGCTAAGGATGAGCCAAATTGAATTGGATTCAAGTTTGGGCTCAATCAGGATTTTGACCTGATTGGATTAGGTTAGAACCAAAAAGGACTTAAGCTGATCAAATTAATTTTATATTAATTTGTTCTTAATTGGAGATTGACCTAATTGGATTAGGTTCAACACAAAGTAATTAATTCAATTTGATTGAGTTTGCATGAGCCAAAATTGAATTGGATTCAATTTGAGCTCAATCAGGGTCTGACCTGATTAGATTGGGTTCAACCAAATTGCTTTGTTTTAATTCGGGTTTGACCAAATTTGATTAGGTGCAACCCAAGGGGATTAGGCTCAGATGATGTGGCAATTATTGGTGACATGGAATTAGATTTCATGAATTTTAAATAAACCAAAATTATTGCATGGCACATGGACCCATTGTTTGACACATGGCGACATTGTTTGTTATTTGAATTTAAATTCAAACATTAAGCAATGTGTTAAATGATTTTAATCACTCAAACCATCAGCCAAGGTGACGTATGAGTTTTTGAATGGATTAAATTCAAATTTCAAGAGGTGATTTCGAAATTATGAAGTGTTTTACCTTGCCGCATGGATTTCAAATTCCTTCCCTCTTGCACATGTGTTTAAAATTTGAATTTAAATCAGATTTGGTTGAGATCTGATTTGGGTTGTTCCTATTCCCTTGCATGTGCCAACTAAAAGAGATTTTCTGAAAATAAATTTCGAATTTTGAATGAAAATTCGGAGGCCATTAAAAGGGGTCAAACATGGGCACCAAAAACACATCCATTGCAGCCTTCTTCCTCACCCGCCTCCTCTTCCTCTTCTTCTCCATTTTTAGATAGGGTTTTCAGGGTGAATATCTAGAAGATTCAAGATCAGATCTGAGTCCTCTACTTTCTTTACAAACCTCATCTCCATCTACTTCAAGACGATTGATCAAGAGTTTATTGAATTCCGACGGACAGATTTCAGCTTTCAAGTGTTCTGCAACTGCTAGCACTGTTGCGGAAGAAGATCCTTCAGAACTTCGTGTGTACTTCTCGTAGAGGCCATTTGTGTGCGTGGCTGCGAAGTCAAGAATCAGATTCACAACTTTCATCCATCATAAAAGGTATTAATCTAGCATTAATCATTTATTATGGTGTCAAGGTCTAGGTCCGATTCTCCGAGGTTTTACCCTCTTTTGGGGCTCCTCACGGAGATATCTCCAGAATCCATTCGATGGATATTCGGAGATTAATTGGAATAGAGTTCTTAAGTTTCAGATCTGATAGTTAATCATGCATAAAAGTTTTAGCATAATTGTTTAAACGATTCTGGCATAATCCTATGTGTTCTTAATGTGCTGATTTCTAGATTTGATCTTGTAAACATGCATGAATTAAATTGTTTGATTCATTTTTCCGCTGTATTTTTGAAATTTTAAAAGAACTACGTGTGGCTTGATTCTCCTTATGAAGGGGTACATAGGCAACCTGATCAGGTTCAGCCATGGTTTTCAAAAAAAAAAAATTCAGCATGCTAAATACCGAAGAACCTAGGAATAACTTTCACTGGTATCAGAGCCAGGTTTATGTTTAAACTCTTATGTTTTAATTCTTGCAATTAAATCTGAAATCATTAAGATGTTTAGATTAGATCTAAAGTGCTTTTTATGATTGATTTAATTGCTGATTATGCATGATTAAGTAGATCTGAAATTTTGGATGCATATGATGCATGTTTGTGTTAGGATTAGTAACATGAATAAATCTGAAATCATAATATTATTTATATTAGATCTAAATAAAGTTTATGATTCATATGATCTCTGATTTTAATGAACAAATCAGATCTGAAAATAAAAGTAAAAAAATAAATACATAAGATGTATGTTGTTTGTATTAATTCATGTTGTTATGTATATGTGATGCATGAACATAAAACATAATGACTTAAACATGAATTAAATCTGATTACATGTGATTAATTACAAAAACTTAGATCTAAAAATATATTTTAAGAACTGAAAGATTGTAATTAATATGTAATTAAAAAGAAATATGCAATGATCAAAACTTTCATAAGTCTAAACTTAATTGAGAATTAAGTGTTGTGAAATAGAATTGTAACTCAATTAATTGACATTGCATAATTCTTTGGGCATATGGGTTAGCTTGAATCAAGTTCTTAGGATTGGGTTAGACCTAAGGTTAGAATCAAACATGGTCTAATTAGAATTAATTGATCAAATCTAATTAAGTAGTAACTAGATTAGGTCAAGGAAACTCTAGGTTAAATACAATAGTTGTAGATTGATCAATTCCATGTCTTTGATTAGACCAAGATGGAACTTGATTTAGGCTCAGAGGTGTAGCCCGAGTCATTTGAGTAATCAAATCGAAATTGATTAACCAGTCGGTGTCTAAGGTAAGTTTGGCAATTTTGACCGGTGGTTTTTAATTGGGAGCTACTCGCACTGATTCGTCTTTGTCGAGTTAATGGCATATCCCTTCCACCGATCTCACTTACCTGGCCGACATGGTCAATCATATTTTGATTGGATCACTTAATGATTCGAGTTAGCCCATGCCTTAAGGAAAATCAGTATGACTGATTTAGGTGTCTCCTTAACCGGTTTGAGTCTAATCTAATTTGGTGAAGTCAGTGGAAGGAATTAGACTAACTGGATCTTCTCATCTATCCTAATTATGAAATCCTCTAAAATTATTAGGTCCTTAAAATGAAATGGTTATGGGGATAACTAGGTCATAGCCTCCCATTAAGTTGGGTGATAATGGGTCCAATGTTTTGATAATTATTGGAGGCGCCACACGCCTGGTACTTATCAAGCATTGGAATTATCATTCAATATATGATGAGTTAAGTGTACTTTCAATAGGCGGTTAGGTGAGCCGAGCCACACTCGGGCTTGGTCGTCTATTAGTTGATTAGACTTAACCCTATCATTTAATGGTTGGACCTGACTAGGGTATTCGGTGGAGGCGCCACACGCCTGCCGGAAAACCTAGGGCAAAATCATCACTAGAAGTTGCTTGGTGAAGCAATTGGTTTAGAACCTACCAATAGGTGCATATGGGTTGGCCGAGCCACACTCGGGCCTATATGTGATCTATTGTGTTCTAGTGCCCACTAAAGAATTAGGAGTAATTTTTCGAATTAGAGGTAGAGGCTACCAATTTGTATAAAATAGTGGAAATACCTTTAGACTAAAGTCCAAGTCTATTGAGTTTAGTCAATTCATATACTAATAGCCAAATTTTCTTTTTATGCAGAAATGGCCACTAATTTGTCACTTCGCTCATTGTTGGACAATGACAAGTTGACTGGTCCAAATTTCAATAATTGGCATAGGAAACTGAAAATAGTGCTAGAGCATGAGAGGATCCTTTATGTGATAACGGATCAAGCACCTGAGCAGCCCGCTGCTAATGCATCAAGATCGGCCAGAGACACTTATCAGAAGTGGCTCAGTGACCGGATCACTGTTCGATGCATTATGTTGGCAGCAATGAGTGATGAGTTTAGTAGGTGTTTTGAGAATACGCAGCCGGAAGATATCATTCAAGTGTTGAATGAATCATTTGGCGTTCCTGACAACGTTGAGAGGCACAAAACTAGTTGTGCCATCTTCAGCGCCCGAATGAAAGATGGGACCTCGGTAACTGATCATGTACTGTACATGATTGAGTTGATCGAGCGTCTAAGATCTCTTGGCTTTTTCCTTCATGATCAATTGGGGAAGGATGCCATACTAAACTTATTGCCTGGATCATACCGTCCTTTTCTCACTCATTTTCGTATGACGAAACCTGTAGTGAATTATCACCAATTGTTGGGTTACTACAGACGTTTGAGAATGATCACCAACTTCTTAAGAAGACGGTGAACTTAGTGGGAGGTTCATCCAAGGGTCGCTCCTTTAAGAAAGGAGAAAAAAAAATAAAATTCAAAAGAAACAGGTGCACCATGCTCAGCCTAGTCAGAAAAATAATAAAAAGGCTGATCAGAGAAAGGCGGAGTGCTTCTTCTGCAAGAAGCAAGGACATTGGAAGAGGAACTGTCCTCTTTACATTGCATCCCTCGATCCGAACCAGCCTAAGAAAAGTGGGCAATCAGTTGCCAATCAAGGTACTTATATGACAACACCTTGCAATTTTTCTATTTGTGATAATTCGACCTGGGTATTGGATACCGGTAGTCCTTTTAATATTTACAATTTGTTGCAGGGGCTACAAGTCAGTAAGAGATTTGAAGAAGGAGAAAGGTTTCCGAATGTTGGAGATGGAAGACCAGTTCCAGTTCTAGCTTTAGAAATTCTTAAACTTAAATTCAGCTCTCATATAAATGTCCTTAGTGATTGTCACTATTGTCCAAGTTTTCTATTGAATATCATTTCTGTAAGCCTTTTGGCCAAAAATGGTTATGAAATATCAATAAAAAAGGATTATTGCAATGTCATTTGGAATGGTGTTGTTGTAATGAATGGAATTCTGAGTAATGGCATTTACATTTTGTCACAGCCTGTTCATGTAATGTATAAATCCAATAAGCGCCCTAGAATAGATAATGTCACGGATGTCTACCTTTGGCATCATAGGCTAAATCATATTAACAAGAACAGGATGAACAGGTTAAGTAAAGAAGGAATACTTGATGTTAATTGTTACGGGAGAACTTAGCCACCATGCCCCACGTGACCGGCACGCGCGCCCAGGAAGACTACGGCAGCCCCTTGATCCAGCAATCCGACCCCTGAGTCGGACATCTTCGGCTCCGCAGCCCGACCCCGAGTCGGCTGCCCCTTGATCCAGCAATCCGACCCCGAGTCGGACATCTTCGGCTCCGCAGCCCGACCCCGAGTCGGCAGCCCCTTGATCCAGCAATCCGACCCCGAGTCGGACATCTTCGTCTCCGCAGCCCGACCCCGAGTCGGACATCTCTCGACAACGACAGGCTATTCCCCAGAGGCACGCCGCAGCCTCCTGCTCCACTACTCCCTGCAACGGTTGTATCTGGCGCTGCTCCACGATCCCCTGTAACGCCGTACAAGGCGGAGCTCCACTACGCCCTGTCATGGCCGTACCCAGCGCTGCCCCACGACGCCCTGTAACGGCCGTGTCAGTGGCAGCTCCATCGTGCCCCACGATGACGAACCCCCCTGAAAGACCCCCCAGCCTGGTATATATGCGGCTGGGGGAGAAGGGGGGGGTAAGCAAGAACTTCCAGTGCATTCTCTTACTTGCTACTATTATCTCTCCTTCTCCTCCAATCTCCTCTGACTTGATCGTCGGAGGGCCCCCACTACCCCAGTGGTGGTGCGAGGCTTGCTTGCAGGTTTCCGGTGGAAGGTGGAGCGCAATCAACACCAACCAAGGCAACTCAAACGGAACCCGTTCACACCGCTGTGCAATCGTTCTCGGTTTGGACCACCAGCAACAGTTGGCGCTAGAGGAAGGGCACGAATCTCAGAGCGATCGTAATGGCACGGCGAGGTGGTCGTGGAGCTTCCAATGCCTCCGGTCGCGGGGCCTCTCGCGCCTCCGGCCGGTAGGCCGCTGCGTCTCCAACACATTCTCAGCAACACTCCACCGCTCCACCTCCCATTCAGATGGTCGAAGCCGCTCAGTTCGACCAGTTTAGCCCAGCAGGTTCGCACCCTCGCGGAGGCAGTGCAGAACCTGCAGGGTGTGATGTCTCGGGCGCCGCAGCGAGCCCAGGAGCCGCTGCTCCCTGAGCGCTCACCTGTCCTCCTCAACCCGCGCTCCTTCCTCTCCCATGGGGAGGAGCGCCGGCGCGAGGAAGATTCTCGAGCACGGTCCATTCTGCCGGGACCTTCCCATCGGAGCTGCGCGGGGTACGAGAGGCAGGCCCGGGCGCGTTCCCAGACCCCCAGTCCTCAAGGAACCCGCGCTCCAGTCGGTCCCCCTCTCGGTGCTCCTTGTCTCCCACCCATCGGTCGCGCTCCCTGGACCGGCGGGTGGACGATCTCCACCGACAACTCCAGGTCCTGAAGGGCCACTCCAAAGATCCCTTCGCCGACTTGGAGATCTCCTCCCAGCCGGCGCTTGCCTCGAGGATCCTGCGGACCCCGAATCCGCCGGGGTTTAAAATGCCGGCGATCGAGCCCTATGACGAGGCGGCGGACCCGCGGGATCACGTCGAGAGTTTCAGGACCCTTATGCTCCTCCACGGAGCATCAGATCCTCTCCTCTGCAAGGCCTTCCCGGCGACCCTCCGTGGCCCGGCAAGGGCGTGGTTCGCCGGCTTGGAGGCTAACTCAATCCAGTCCTTCGACCAGTTTACTCGCCTCTTCATCACCCATTTCGCCGTCAGTAGCGGCGGCGACTGGTCTCCGACTCCCTCTTTGATGTCCGGGCAAAACGAGGGAGAAAGCTTGCGGGATTATCTTACCCGCTTCAACAAGGCTACGCTGGAAGTCCGGAACCTGAGCCAGGAGGTGGCTCTTTCAGCCCTGAAGCGTGGCTTCCGAAAGGGCAGACTCACCTTCTCCCTGGACAAACGCCTGCCGCGGAGCTTCCCGGAGCTGTTGTCCCGGGCGAACCAGTATGCGGACGCCGAGGAGGCGGCCGCCCACCGGAGCAAGGAGGCCGCCGAGATCCCTCCAAAGCTCGGGAAGAAAAGGCGAAAAGAGGCACGCCAGAGGAGGAGCCCGACGCCTCAACGTCGGCGCAGAAGCCTGTCGCCGGCGAGGAACCACGGCGCCCTACGCCCTCGTTCTCCGCCCCGACGTTTCAACCGGTACACTCCTCTCCTGACTCCCCGGGCCCAGATCCTCATGGAAATCAAGGGGCGGGAGGACCTCCCGGTCCCGAGACAGATGAAGAAGATTCCTGGGAGGAGGCCCTCTCGGGCGTACTGTGAGTACCACCGAGACCACGGCCACGGACACCGAAGACTGCTTCCAGCTTCGGGACGAGATCGAGGCTTCTCATCCGCCGGGGGCGTCTCGGTCGGATATGTGAACGACTGACGTCCCCCCGCAGACTCGCGTCCGGCCGACCCGGCCCCTCAGGAGCCTCGGAGCAGAATCGCCCCGTCGCGGGCGTGATCCATACTATCACTGGGGGCTGCTCTCGGGCCCGAGAGGAACGCAGGGGGCTCGACTGGAAGCATCAGGGGTGGCCGTCGCGAAGAGGCAGAGGGTCGGTAATGTAATCACTTTTTGTGATGAAGATGTAAAGGGGTTCAGACCCCCCACGATGACGCCATGGTGATCTCCCTCACTATGGCAAACTATGATGTAAGGCGTGTTCTTGTGGATAGTGGAAGCTCAGCTGAATATTTTGTTTTACGAGGCCTTCCAAAAGATGAGCTTGTCCAGACAATTGTTGCACAAAACATCCACCCCCCTCATAGGATTCACTGGTGACGCTATCTCGGCCGAAGGTGTCGTGAGCTGCCTGTGACTGCGGGCGTTGCACCCGCAGAAGCCACGGTGCGGCTCGGGTTCTTGATCGTCCGTGTTCCCTCGGCCTACAACGCTATCCTCGGACGACCCGGACTGAACGCCCTTCGCGCGGTGGTCTCTACGTACCACTTGCTCATGCGGTTCTCCACGGCGGCCGGGATTGGAGAGGTCCGAGGTGACCAACCGACCGCAAGGCAATGTTTCCTAGCAACTCTCAAAGGGGAAGAAACCCGTAGAAGCCTTAAGCGTCGAGTCCCTCGACGCCAGAGACGAGGTGGCCTTGCGGCACGGGGAGCCGGCCGAGGGTGTGATCGAAGTTCCCCTCGAGGAAGGTCGCCCGGACAGGACGATCCGGGTCGGCGCCAATCTCGACCCGGGAGCTCGGGCCCGGTTGGTGGAATTCCTCCGAGCCAATGTCGATGTGTTTGCCTGGTCGGCGGCCGATGTACCTGGGATCGACCCGGAGGTCATTTCTCACGCCCTCAACGTCGACCCGACCCACCGACCGGTAAAACAGAAGAAGAGACACTGTGCCCCGGATCGGATCCGAGTGGTCGACCAGGAGGTAGACAAGCTCTTGGAGGCAGGATTCATAAGGGAGGTCAGCTACCCCGAATGGCTGGCAAATGTCGTACTTGTCCGGAAGGCGAGCGGAAAGTGGAGGATGTGCGTCGACTACACCGACCTGAACAAGGCATGCCCCAAGGATAGCTTTCCGCTTCCGCGGATAGACCAACTGGTCGACGCGACTTCCGGATATCAGCTGCTGTCTTTCATGGACGCCTTCTCCGGCTACAACCAGATAATGATGGCTCCACAGGACGAGGAGAAAACTGCCTTTATAACAGACCGGGGGCTGTACTGTTACAAGGTAATGCCCTTCGGTCTGAAGAATGCTGGCGCCACTTACCAGCGCCTCGTCAACAAAATCTTCAAAGAGCAAATCGGCCGGAACATGGAGGTGTACGTGGACGATATGCTGGTGAAGAGCCGCCATGCAGACCAGCCACATCGCGGATCTGGGAGGAGACTTTCGCCACCTTGCGGAAGTTTCGCATGAAGCTGAACCCAGCGAAGTGCGCCTTTGGCGCTTCGGCCGGGAGGTTCCTCGGTTTCATTGTCAAACCAGCGGGGGATCGAAGCCAACCCGGACAAAATCAAGGCCATCCAAGATATGTCCCCTCCGACCAAAGTGAAGGAGGTTCAGGAGCTCGCTGGGAGGGTCGCCAGCGCTCGGACGATTTGTGGCAAAATCGCCGAACGCTGCCAACTTTTCTTCAAGGTGTTGAAACGCCCGAAAGACTTCCTCTGGACGGCCGAATGTCAAGCAGCATTCGACCAGCTCAAGGAATACTTGGCGTCTCCTCCCCTGCTGTCCAAGCCGCAAGAAGGGAAGATGCTCTACCTCTATCTGGCGGTCTTCCCCAACCGCAGTCAGTGCGGTACTGGTTCGGAAAGAGGCAAAGCTCCAGAAGCCTGTGTACTACATCAGCCGGGTCCTACGGGATGCCGAGACGCGGTATACGAAGGCTGAAAAGATCGCCTTCGCGCTGCTGACCGCGACCAGGAGGCTTCGCCCCTATTTTCAGGCCCATTCTGTTACCCTTCTTGACCGATCAACCGCTGCGGCAGATCCTCAGCAATCCTGAGAATGCGGGACGGCTGGTGAAGTGGGCAGTAGAACTTGGTGAGTTCGACATCCGCTACCAGCCCCGACCCGCCATCAAGGCCCAGGCGCTCGCGGATTTCCTCGCTGAGTGCACGGTGCAGGAGGCGGAACCTAGGTCGCCGGAAACACCCAGCCTCGACCTCCCGATTTGGACGCTTCACATCGATGGGTCGTCGAACCCCGAAGGTGGAGGGGCCGGGCTGGTCCTTACCAGTCCTGATGGAGTAATAGCCGAGTATGCCTTGAGGTTCGGATTTCCAGTGACCAACAACGAGGCGGAGTACGAGGCCCTAGTCACGGGACTCAAACTCACCAAGGAGCTCGGCATCCGGCGCCTGAAGGTCTTCACCGACTCCCAGCTGGTGGTCGGGCAGGTCCGTGGGGAGTTCGAGGCCCGGAACCCGACCATGCAGAATTACGTCCGGAAGGTGCAAGCACTCATTCCCGACCTCGGCAGTGTCGACATCCAGCAGGTCCCAAGAAGTGAAAATGCCAGGGCCGACAGGTTGTCCCGCTTAGTGGGCGCAGACGCGCACAACTTGTCGAGGGCGATCTACCTGGAGACCCTGGATGCCCCGAGCATCGGCGAGGCTGGAGCGGTGATGGCGATTGATCCGGAGCCGTCTTGGATGGACCCGCTTGTCGCCTACCTCGCCGAAGGGATCCTCCCTGAAGACGAAGATCAAGCTCGGCGACTTGTTATGAAGTCCGCCCACTACGTACTCTATGAAGGGAGGCTGTATCGGACCTCGTTCACCGCCCCCCTCTTAAAGTGCCTCCGCCCCTCGGAAGCGGCCTACGTCCTCGGCGAAGTCCACGAAGGCGTTTGCGGATCACACTTGGGGGCTAGGTCCTTGGCACACAAGATCATGAGGCAAGGCTATTATTGGCCTACCTTGTTGGAGGACTCAAAGGATCATGTACGGAAATGCGACGCCTGCCAGCGCCACGCCAACGTCCAGAGAGTCCCTTCTGTCCTCTTGGCACCAATCACTGCACCCTGGCCCTTCGGCCCAGTGGGGAATGGATATCCTCGGACCATTCCCCGTCGCTTCAGCTCAGCGGAAAATTTTTGATTGTTGCAATCGACTACTTCACCAAGTGGGTGGAGGCAGAGCGCTGGCCACTATCACGGAGGCGCAAGTCCGGAAGTTCGTGAAGAAGAACATCATTGTCCGATTTGGGGTACCTCGGGTCCTCATCTCGGATAATGGTCGACAGTTCGACAACAAGCATTTCCGTGACTTCTGCGAGGAGTTCGGGATCGAGCATCGGTTCACATCTGTGTCGCATCCCCAAACCAACGGCGAGGCCGAGGTCACAAATCAGACAATCCTCCAAGGAATCAAAGCGCGAATCGGTCAGACGGGGCAAGCTTGGTCGAAGAACTCGAGAATGTCCTTTGGGCGTATCAGACCACGCATCGGACCCCTACCGGGGAGACGCCTTTCAGCCTAACCTATGGCACGGAAGCCGTTGTCCCCGTGGAGCTCGGACTCCCCTCACCTCGGGTGGCCGCGCATCGACCCGAGGCCAATTCGGAGCAACTCCGAGGGAACCTGGATCTCTTGGAAGAAGCGAGGGAAATGGCGCAGGTTCGGATGGCGATTGTATCAGCGGAGGGTGGCCCGATATTACAACTCCAAGGTCCGACCGAAGCTTTTCAGAATCGGAGATCTGGTGCTAAGGCGAGCTAAAGCATCTCAACCTGCGGAAGGTGGGAAGCTAGCGCCAAATTGGGAAGGCCCGTATAGGGTTCGCTGGATAAACCGACCTGGCTCCTACCAGTTGGAGGCCCTAGATGGTCGAGAAATTCCAAGGAGCTGGAATTCCGCTAACCTGCGGATGTATTACCAGTAGAACGACAATGCCAGAAAGACAGTTCAAAAATGTATAACACTTTTCATTTCAATAATTTCTGGTTACAATGGCGTGCTCGTGTGATTACAAGGAATTCCTAGAGGGAATTAGGGTGTAAAGAAAGTAAAGAAGAGGTGGAGACTCCGAGGAGCTGAAGATCTGGGATCCCGAAACCTCCATCCGAAGCGGCTGCAATCCCACCGGAAGTGGGTGCTTCCAACCGGAGGCGCCATCGACGTCTCACGAAAAAGACGAAGAGCCAGCGCGGATGAAGAAGAAGTGGACGAAGGAGAAGTCCACACTGCTCCTACCCAGAGGCGCCATCCACGCCTCACGAAAAAGACGAGGAGCCGCCGCAGAAGAAGCTCCCGCTGCCTCCAGGGGAACGCCACCTCCAAGGGATATTCCGGTCCTCCCCAGTGTTAGGGGAGAGAAGGAATACAAGGGAGAAGAGCATATGGAGGCGCGGTCCCGGATCAAGCGTCTGGCGCGGAGCTCAATCGGGAGGCTGAACTTCAAGGAGGGAGACGTGATCCCGGATGAAACGCCTAGAGCGGAGTTCCGCCGGGGAGAACCTCCTTGTTGATCCCAGATGAAACGGCTAGTTGGCGGAAGTCGCGAAGGGCGCGCCTCCCGTTCCTTCGGTAGGGGTCTCTCAACCATGCGCCGGAGAGGAGGCCCACGATCCATGGCAACCTGAACAGCTCCGGCTTGGCAGGCTCCATCGCACCTGCACCTATATTTATAGCCAAACTGCGGCCCCCCGGTCGTTCCGATGCGGGTGGCTCCAATAAATGCGGGCGCATTGAATCCGGAGCCGATCCGGCTCTCGAGGCGTATCTTCCCGCGATTTCCTAAGCGTTATTCTCCTTAATCGCATTCTTTGTGCAGGACACTCCGGGTGGCCTGTACCCCTAGGTCCACATATCTCCGCTCGCGCCAGGCCGCATCCGCCCTCGAAGAACGCGCGTATCGCGGGCCCGCTAACTGACACTCCTCGCAAGCAGCACACTGGCGATCCGATTTCTCAGCGTAACCCATTTCAATTAGCATTTAATGCCGCATCTGGTTGTTCCCCCCCAGGCGGACGTTGGAGAGGAGGAGAAAACACAAATCGCAGCTGGCCACGGAGAAATCCCGTCGGCGGCAACGACCCAGGCGCACGACCAGCGAGCGGAATGTTCTCGAGGCTCGGGCCCCTCGGACTGCCAGGCTAACCCCGATGATCATCCCGGGAGCAGACTAGCCTGAAGCCCGCGGACCGGTCGCCTCGGCTTGGCCGGCCAGCCTTGGGCCGACCAACGAGCGGAATTTCCCGAGGCTCGGACCCTCGGATGCCAGGGCTAACCCGATGATCAGTCCCGGGGAGCAGAAACTGAGCCTGAAGCCCCGACGGTCGCCTCGGCTGCGCCAGCCCTGCCGGACCAACGAGCGGATTTTCCGAGGCTCGGGCCCTCGGAATGCAGGCTAAACCCCCGATGGACATCATCCCGGGAGCAGACTAGCCTGAAGCCCCCGACCGGGTCGCCCTCGGCTTGCGCCAGCCTGGCGACCAACGAGCGGAAATTTCCCGGAGGCTCCGGCCCTCGGATGCCAGGCTAACCCGATGATCATCCCGGGAGCAGACTAGCCTGAAGCCCCGACGGTCGCCTCGGCTTGCGCCAGCCCTGGCCGACCAACGAGCGGAATCTCACCGAGGCTCGGCCCTCGGATGCCAGGCTAACCCGATGATCATCCCGGAGCAGATTAGCCTGAAGCCCCGACGGGTCGCCTCGGCTTGCGCCAGCCTTTGGCCGACCAACGAGCGGAATCTCTCGAGGCTCGGCCCTCGGATGCCAGGCTAACCCGCATGGATCATCCCGGAGCAGACTAGCCTGAAGCCCCGACGGTCGCCTCGGCTTGCGCCAGCCTTGGACCGACCAAACGAGCGGAATCTCCCGAGGCTTGGCCTCGGATGCCAGGCTAACCCGATGATCATCCGGGAGCAGACTAGCCTGAGCCCCGACCGGGTCGCCTCGGCTTGCGCCAGCCTTGGCCGACCAACGAGCGGAATTTCTTGAGGCCTAACCCTCGGATGCCTGCTTAGCACCGGAAGAAGTTCCTGAGGCCTAACCCTCCGGATGCCTGGCCTAGCGCCGGAAGAAGTTCCTGAGGCCTAACCCTCGGATGCCTGGCCTAGCGCCGGAAGAAGTTCCTGAGGCCTAACCCTCGGATGCCTGGCCTAGCGCCAGGAAGAATTTCCTGAGGCCTAACCCTCGGATGCCTGGCCTAGCGCCGGAAGAAGTTCCTGAGGCCTAACCCTCGGATGCCTGGCCTAGCGCCAGAAGAATTTCCTGAAGCCTAACCCTCGGATGCCTGGCTTCGCGCCGGAAGAAGTTCCTGAGGCCTAACCCTCGGATGCCTGGCTTTAGCGCCGGAAAGAATTCCCTGAGGCCTAACCCCTCAGATACCTGGCCTAGCGCCAGAAGAAATTTCAAGAGTCGGGGAGTCAGCGAAAACGCTACCAAGAGTTAAAAAGAAGAAGGACGAAAGTGAAATGAAGAAACTCTATTTGCCATTAACTTTCATTGTTTCAGGGCCCAAGACCCATACAACTTGGCAAAACGCCAACACACAAAGAAAAGTACAGAGGGTCAGCTTGGAGGAAACCCCCGGGTCGGGAACGCCCGGCACGTCTGCAAGGGGTAGGAAGACGGTTGGAGAATCAGCAGGCAATGGCGCCGGAGGAGAGTCGAGAAGGGAGATCCCACTCAGGTCAATTTCGGGGTACTTAGCCGACACCCTTGCCAGGCCTTCCTCGAAGCCTAAGACAAAGGAGTCGGACCCCGCGTCCGACATGGTCACGGACGAACTCGTCAGACTGACGATAGGCCTGTACCGCCTCCGACATATTCACGGGTGAACTCGGCGGACTGACGATAAGCCTGTACCGCCTGACGCCCGATTTCCGCACTCTTCTCGGCCAGCGCCGCCTCTGCCCGCTCCATAATCTGAGCTTTCGCCTCCAAACCTTCGCCACAATCCGGTCGTCCGCCTCGGAGGAGACCCTCAGCAGATCAGCCTGAGCCTCCTTATGCTTCGCCTCGGCAGCAATGCGAGCAGCCTCAGCCTCCTCCAGGCGCGAATGAAGCTCCTGGTCGCTCGCGCGGGACTTCTCCAAGGCCGACTCCAATTCGCCCAGCTTGGCTTCAAGAGACCGGGTTCGGTTGCGGGCGTTGTCGGCTAACCGCTGGGCCTTCTCCCACCTTCCCGGTAGTCGGCAGCCTTCCCGGGACTGCTTCTCGGGCCGCTCCTCCGCCTTCTTGATCTCGCCCTCGAGACCCGAGGCAACCTTGAGTTGCTCCTGAGCCTCCAACAGTTGCTTCTCGAGGGTGACGAAGCCGAGTGCCCGCTTCTTCGGCCACCTGGAGCCTCATCTCGAGGTCCCTGGTCGTTCCTCCCCGCCGCAGCCTGACCTCCCTCCTCTACTGCTTCAGTTGGCTCTCGGCCCTCGCCAGAAGCCTCGCCTGTTCCTCGTAGCACTCCTCCAGGCGGATCATGTACTGGGCGAGCTAAGAGATAGGAAAAACGAGGGCGTCAGGCGGGGATCAACAGAGCCTATAAATGATGAAAGCGACCAAAAGAACACTCACCGACATGAGACAGACGCAGCTGGCAGCCCCCAACGTCAGGGACCCTCATCTCCCGGACCCGCCTGCGGTCCTTCTCCAGCAGCACCGTCTCGATGAGGTTTCGGGCGCCGGCGAAAGTGAAGGCCGACCCCGACTTCTCCCCGGAGTCGGACGGTGGTTCTGCAGCCTTATCCCTTACCCATCGCTTGGGGAAGAGTCATGCTGACCATGCTCGGGGCGGGGACCGCCCCTGGAATTGACAGGGTCCCGCTCGGCCGGGGCCTCGGCGCGTCCCTCCTCGTATCATCCGGAGCCGACCGAGTCGAAGGCTGGGCTGGGGACCGATCACGTCCGACCCGTCCATCTCGGGCGCGCCCGGGTGATGCCTCCAGAGAAACGGTAGTCTCGGCATCGGAGGGCTGATATAGCGTCAACTGCCGGTCCGCGCCCGCGGCGCCCCCTGATCGGTGGGTCCGGACCCGTCTGTCGGCGTCGGAGTCGCCTGCCGGCGGGGACTTCTTCGCCGGAGGGGCCCCGCTCGGAGGAGCTCGTTTCTTCCTCCGGACCGCTTCCAGTAGGGACGTCCTACCGACAGCCGTTGCCTTGTCCGACCGCATGATGTCGTCGATCTCTGCAAAAAGGACGAGATGGTCGGAGGCTGAGAAACTGAAGGAAAGAAGAAATAAAATAGGAGAAAAGAGCTAAAAAAGAAATGGTGGCGGGCTCACGGTCAGCGGGGACCGAGCTCAGACCGACGTTCACCAAGGTATCCTCGGAAATAAGGCGAGCCACCGGGGGGAGCCGGCCCTCGGCAACCAACCCCTTCAAGACGGCGACGCCATCGGATTCCTCCCTCGACAACCTCGATAGGCCAATCGGGGACTTCATCGGCGTCTCCCAGGTAGCCCTGATTCCCCAAGAGGGATCTGCGTCAACGAAAAAGAAGCGCCCCTTCCAGCCGTGAATGGAGGTAGGAGCCTCCTTGACGAGGCCGCACCCTCGCCGCGCCGCAAAGCACCACCACCCTTTGTCCTGGGGGTGGCCGCTCAGGCTGTAGCATTTCCAAAAGACATTCAGGGTGGTGGGAACCTCGTGCATGCGGCAGAGAACCTAAAAGGCCGTCAGGGCGCGCCATGAGTTCGGCACCAGTTGCGTCGGCGCCACTCTTAAACCCCGAAGCACCTGAACGACTAAGTCCGAGGGGGGAAAGCGAAACCCGGCCTGAAGAATGCCCTCATTGATGGCGACCTTCCCTGGAGGAGGATGGACATCCTCTCCTCAGGCCCCGGGAGCGTAACATTGCAGGCCTCGGGAAGGTGGTATCGAGCCACGAACCTATCTAGGTCTTCAGCGACCAGCTCCGACTTAATGCGGTCTGCTCTCACTTCGCCCATCCCTAATGGCCAGTGAATCTACGGTCAGGACGGGGTCAAGAAGGGGGAAAGGACCGGAATGACTGGAGTACCCTAATACAAAAGGAGAAAGTATGGAGAGCCTTAAATTGAAGAATGGGGCAACTCACCGGAAGAAAAGGAAGAACGGCTCCGAGAGCGTCAAAGGAGGAGCAAGCGAACAGTCCGACGGCAAATGACGGCAGCGCAAAGGAGAACTCGGAGATGTCTGTAAAGAGAAAGGCGGACGGAGGAGGGCCCCCGGTTAAATAGGCGGAAAGGTGGGTGACGCCACGGTGACGCCAGAGGACGCCTGGCTGCCGAAGGGTCGCTCGCGCCCCAAAGGCGAATCGACGCCATTAAGGAAGGATGTCCGCCGAAATCCTCAGACTGCCAGGTCAGCAACAACCGCCATACGCCATAAAGAAGGCGGGGAGCTCGAAGCGCGCGCGCCTCTCGAGGGATGGCGGCAATCATGAAGCATCACTCCCTTCACCCGTTCCCCTTCTGGTTCCAGGCTCGGAAGTGGGGGCTACTGTTACGGGGGAACTTAGCCACCATGCCCCACGTGACCGGCACGCGCGCCCAGGAAGACTACGGCAGCCCCTTAATCCAGCAATCCGACCCCGAGTCGGACATCTTCGGCTCCGCAGCCCGACCCCGAGTCGGCTGCCCCTTGATCCAGCAATCCGACCCCGAGTCGGACATCTTCGGCTCCGCAGCCCGACCCCGAGTCGGCAGCCCCTTGATCCAGCAATCCGACCCCGAGTCGGACATCTTCGTCTCCGCAGCCCGACCCCGAGTCGGACATCTCTCGACAACGACAGGCTATTCCCCAGAGGCACGCCGCAGCCTCCTGCTCCACTACTCCCTGCAACGGTTGTATCTGGCGCTGCTCCACGATCCCCTGTAACGGCCGTACAAGGCGGAGCTCCACTACGCCCTGTCATGTCCGTACCCAGCGCTGCCCCACGATGCCCTGTAACGGCCGTGTCAGTGGCAGCTCCATCGTGCCCCACGATGACAAACCCCCCTGAAAGACCCCCCAGCCTGGTATATATGCAGCTGGGGGAAGAAGGGGGGGTAAGCAAGAACTTCCAGTGCATTCTCTTACTTGCTACTATTATCTCTCCTTCTCCTCCAATCTTCTCTGACTTGATCGTCGGAGGGCCCCCACTACCCCAGTGGTGGTGCGAGGCTTGCTTGCAGGTTTCCCGGTGGAAGGTGGAGCGCAATCAACACCAACGAAGGCAACTCAAACGGAACCCCGTTCACACCGCTGTGCCAATCGTTCTCGGTTTGGACCACCAGCAACATTAATGATTGTGAATCATTAACAACCTGTGAATCATGTTTTCTTTGGTAAAATGACCAAATCACCTTTTACCGGAAAAGGTGAACGAGCCAGTGATTTATTGACCCTTGTACATTCTGATGTATGTGGGCCAATGAGCACAGATGCTAGAGGTGGGTATTCATATTTCATTACGTTTACAGACGACCTTTCAAGGTATGGTTATGTCTATTTAATGAGACATAAATCTGAATCATTTGAAATGTTCAAATTATATCGTAATGAAGTAGAAAAACAAACTGGAAAGAGTATTAAAACTCTTCGATCAGATCGAGGAGGTGAATACCTCTCTAGTGAATTTTTGACATATCTAGGAGAAAATGGGATTCTCTCTCAATGGACTCCTCCTGGTACACCACAATATAATGGTGTGTCAGAAAGGAGAAATCAAACTCTGTTAGACATGGTTCGATCTATGATGGGGTTTGCTAATCTGCCCATATCCTTTTGGGGATATGCTCTTGAGTCAGCCTGCTATATTCTAAATAAAGTTCCAAGTAAGTCTGTAAATAAAACACCACATGAGATGCGGACTGGACGCAAGCCGATGCTCTCTCACCTTAGGATTTGGGGGTGTCCGGCGTACGTCAAATGTTTGAAGACAGACAAACTTGAACCCAAGTCTGACAAATATTTCTTTGTTGGTTACCCTAAAGAAACTAAAGGATATTACTTCTACTTTGCTGAAGAACAAAAATTGTTCGTAAGCAATAGAGCAATTTTCTTAGAAAAGGAATTCCTTGGTGAAGGAACAAATAGCTCTAATGTTGAGCTTAGAGAAGTTCAACATGTAGAAGATCCGACACCATCTACTGAACCAGTTGAGTCGGATTTGATTAGATCAGATCCAGAACCCATATTAGATGCACCATTAAGGCGATCGGGTAGAGTACCACGTCAGCCGGACATATACTACAGTTTCTTGGTCCGGGATGGGGATCCTATCGAACTTGATGAAAACGATGAGGATCCGATCACATATATGGATGCAATACAGAGGTATGACTCTAATAAATGGCTTGGAGCCATGCAATCCGAAATGGAATCCATGAAGGTCAATGATGTTTGGACATTAGTTGACCCACCCGAAGGAAATAAACCCATAGTGTCACGCCCCGAACCCAGCACCCCGGGTTCGGTACGCGACCGGCCGCATGAGCTCTAGAGCAGTGCCCTAAAGATCATGCAAGGCCTATGACTAACAAAAATTCCAATAAATCTATAATTAATCTAGTAATTCAAATAGAGCAGTCCGACATGTCCAAATAAACAAATTAGTTCAACTACAAGATCTTCAAATGTTCATCGACATCAAAGAAGGATAAATAAACTAACTAGCTAATGACTCTGATACTTGCACTCTGCGCCCATCCCATCCAAATCTAAGCATCCTGCAATTCTGATAAAAAAGAAGAAAAGGGGATGAGCTTTACAGCCCCAGTAAGAATCTCTACACATCCACACCAACATAATAATAATATAAATATGAAAACCACTGCAAGTCGAATCACATACCATGAAGTCATAAACCAACTATCAAAGCTCAACAATTGATATAAATATGTACACCCAACATCAATAAAAGTCCAGCCATACAAGAATGATATAGCATATAATAGCTCATAAATCCATATTATAGTTTTAATGCATTTTCTTCAATGTGATCCGGATTAATTATCTTTCCGACTTTGGGTCAAATCTCGGTCACATTTCTCAGCCTGTGGTAAGGCAACCAGATTATCACATTTTCAGCCTGTGGCAGGGCCTGCACATTATATTTCCACATTTCTAGCCTGTGATGGGGCCTGCCAAAGTATCACATTTTCAGCCTGTGGCGGGGCCTGCACATTATAGTTCCACATTTCTAGCCTGTGAGAGGGCCTACCAAAGTATCACATTTTCAGCCTGTGGCGGGGCCTGCACATTATAGTTCCACATTTCTAGCCTGTGAGGGGGCCTACCAAAGTACCACATTTTTAGCCTGTGACGGAGCCTGCCATAATAACAAGATAAACCCAAAGTCCCTTTTCATGCAATCCAGTTTACATCCACACATCAATTCCTTTTTATTTATTTCCGGCTTTAAACTAACCACGGTCACGTTTCCAGCCCGTGACGGGGCAACCAATATCACATGGTTAGTTTCGAGCACCACATCCATCAGTCCAGTTATGTAGGTGTAGGTTATGCGCATGCATGCATCCATCATCATACCAACCACAAGCGAATACGATCATAATATCAATCACAAGCCAACACAATCAAAATATAATTTAATATAAAACTATTTTTGATTTATCTGGACTATAGCATATCATACATGTCTAAGTATAAAAATATTATATCATGCAGGATTGGCGTACAAGGATCCTTACCTTTGTTAACTCAGACAGACTAATCACCCGCCCTCATGGCCATCTATAAATCCGGATATGCAGAACCCTGCTCAGCGTCCTTTCGTCTGTTAACAGATTGTTCTCCTATATAACCAAGACAATATTAAAAATTATCCGGAGTATCTGACAACCCAAAACCCTCCATTGACCTACGACTATCCAGCAGTCTTTACAAACAATGGTCTCCTCTTATCAAACTAGAGAGAGAAAACTCCAATCTAGAGAGAGAAACTGGAGAGAGAAATAATCCAAGTAGAGGGAGAGGAACTAATAAACAAGAGAGAGAACCTAGGAGAGAGAAGAGAGGAGAGAGAAAACTCTTCCTCCTTCTCAAAACAGGGGGACCGCTCCCTTCCTCTCTTCTCGGATCAGGATGGCACAGCCACCAAGGTGCCCATCCTCGGCGATGACGGCCGGCCAGTAATGGCCATCAACTGCGGCACCACCGGCGACAGTGGTCGGCTGGCGGCCAACCAACGAGGGGAAGGAAAGGAGGTGGAATCACGAGGAAGGAGATCTCGGTCCACCTCTTCCCATCCCCTCTAAAACCCTAGAAATCCCTCTCAACCAACCCACAGTCCCGATTCAACCCCCAAGACCATAGATCCGACCAACCCGGCGGCCGGCGGCGGCAAAGTCCGGAGGAGAAAAGCCGAAACAGGGGTTCCCTGTTTCGGACTCTTCTCCGGCGATCTCATTGGCCAAACCCCAACCGGCGCAACCCAAAATCTAGCAAAGGATGTGCAAGGAGAGGCACCACACTTACCTCGGTCCGACGGAGTGCTCCGACGACCCTTTCCGGCAAGAAAATCAGAGGAAACAAGCTCGGATCAAACTCCTCTCTTCTCCCAATTTGTGGATGGTCTTCACCGAAGGAAAGGGGCTTTGGGGCTTCCTCCGCGGTCAGCCGGATCTCGGAACCGTCGCCTCTCCGGCACTCGGTCTCCTCCGGCGAGTCACCCCCTCTAACGTCGCCGCCCCCCCTCCCCTCTCTTCTCGTTTTTTTTTTTCTCTCACGATCGTGCCTAGGGCACGATTGTAAACGGGTGGATGGGCCCGGTCTTTTCGGGCCGGCCCGTCCATCTTTTTTTTTTTTTTAGGGGTATTACATACTCTCCCCCTTAAAAAAAATTTCGTCCTCGAAATTAACTTACTTGAAGCCTCAAATTTTTAAAAAAATTGCATCCATTATATCATCCCTGAGATTTCAAATAGTCTCCCTCTCGGAGTACCTACCCACAAGATTTTGACATATAAAAATTATAGCATCTCAAAACTTAATCCTTTCTATTTATCACACGTAGTAAGTTCTTTTGATCTCCTTCAAAAGAATTCCAACTCCCAACCTTGGATTAAAATGCCATAATTATATCCCAAGGAAATTAATTTCTCTTGATTCTACATAGAGATCATAATTGGCTTAATAGAAATAGGAGAAATCTTTAGTATCAAATGCTCTTAATATTCTATAATCATTTTTCTTTTCTTAACTTTGCCTGTGATTAAATGATCAACCTTTATCCTAGGAAAACCGCAAACCTTTTCAAATAGATAGATTAACAATGTCAGACCTAGGAGTCGAAGAACTATGTTAAATCATTTCAGGCCCAAGCTTAATCACAGAGCTATCAATCCGTTAACGTTAAATTTGAGATGCCCCAAAATTCTTCTTAGAATTATCAAAAATAGGAGAGCTCATAACTACTTCCAGTAGGCAAAGAATCAACGACATTCCCCTCTACTAGAAAATAACTCAAGTCTTCTATAATAATACCCTTCAGATCAAGGTATTATCATTATTTTTTTTTTCTAATCAGTTTCAAAATAACTCAAACCACTACACTTCCGCTGTGCGCTCTGACCTAACTCATCAAATTCTTTAAAGTCACAAAATGATTTCTGACCAAAGCATCACTTTGCACCGAGATTAAGAAAATCCAAATTTTAAATTTTCAAGTAGAACTAGAGCAAAACGTTTAGATCTTTTTGTCCTCGATTTATATAGAGTATACTTACCATAACTAACCCCCAATCCTTTAGTCAAGTTTAAGGTCACTACGTGATCTCTACAACCTTCTTAGAATCCAAAATATCTAAGTTTAATTTAAAGGGGGTAATTCTTGTATTCTCTTAGCAATTTAATTAGAAAATCTACATTGATTTTCCTTCCAACAGAATTTACTTCAAATTCAATGGGTTAGAACTGTTGAGCCAATATCACTATGATTAGAAATTAACTCTATCGATCTCCAGATCTTTCTCCACCAAAATTCTTAACATTCATCAGCAATGCTATATATGATAATTCATGTAAGCATCTCATGATCGAAGTCTTTACTCAATATGACATTTATTAGTGGCTTCATCAACAATGACAAAAGATCCCTGCTCAAATCTTAAACCTAGGCTTGAGTTTTAAATTAACACATCAAATAGTCTTCTATAATTATAAGTAAAATTCAGTAACCCAATCCAAACATGAGAATTCAAATAATTAGAATTCCTCCGTCAATATGCATACTCTATGGCCTCAAAATAATCAAATACAGCAATAGGAAATAGACCTATTTGCAATATCCAACATGCCAACACCAGATATAATCCACATACATATTCAACTTCGAAGAACATTCCTTTCAATATTATGAAATCTTCTTAGCTCACTCCAATACTATGAAAGATCTACGTACAAACCCCACTCTAATAATTAGCAAAACCAAAAGTACTATCACATCTACATCCATATCATGTTTGAACTTTCAGGTCACTTACACAACATCTAAACATGACATAACCAATATGCCAAGGCTAACCTTCCTATACTTGCCTTAGGTCTAATCCTCTTTTATCATGATCAAAGACAATTTATCCGGTCCTTGTATACTTGTAGAATATCAAACCCAATACTTACATCATAAGCATTGAATTTAATTCTACTACTTTTGTCATATCCCAAGTGATCATAACCTTAAGCTATAATACATTTTTGTCGCAAACCCAAGTGATCTTAATCTTATGCTTTGGTTCTAATTTTGTCACTAATCCCAATGATCTTAAACCTCAAACATTGATGCCACTTATGCTACAGTCCCCAGTGGTCTTAAACCTTAAACTCTGATTTCATTCCTGTCACAATCCCGAGTGATCTTAAACATATGCTCAAATTCCAATTTTGTCACTATCCCCAATGATCTTAAATGTCAAACTCTAATGCCACTAAGGCCACCGTCCCTAGTGGTCTTAAACCTTAGATTACAATATCATTCCTGTTACAATCTCAGGTGATTATAAACCAAGACTCTGATAGTTTTTCTATCATAATTTTTCACTCACACTCACCTAAACCTAAAGCCTAGGATACCTTAACCTTAAGCTCTGATACCACTCTATCACGCCCCGAACCCAGCACCCGGGTCCGGTACGCGACCGGCCGCATGAGCTCTAGAGCAGTGCCCTAAAGATCATGCAAGGCCTATGACTAACAAAAATTCTAATAAATCTATAATTAATCTAGTAATTCAAATAGAGCAGTCCGACATGTCTAAATAAACAAATTAGTTCAACTACAAGATCTTCAAATGTTCATCGACATCAAAGAAGGATAAATAAACTAACTAGCTAATGACTCTGATACTTGCACTCTGCGCCCATCCCATCAAATCTAAGCATCCTGCAATTCTGATAAAAAAGAAGAAAAGGGGATGAGCTTTACAGCCCAGTAAGAATCCCTACACATCCACACCAACATAATAATAATATAAATATGAAAACCACTGCAAGTCGAATCACATACCATGAAGTCATAAACCAACTATCAAAGCTCAACAATTGATATAAATATGTACACCCAACATCAATAAAAGTCCAGCCATACAAGAATGATATAGCATATAATAGCTCATAAATCCATATTATAATTTTAATGCATTTTCTTCAATGTGATCCGGATTAATTATCTTTCCGACTTTGGGTCAAATCTCGGTCACATTTCTCAGCCTGTGGTGGGGCAACCAGATTATCACATTTTCAACCTGTGGCAGGGCCTGCACATTATAGTTCCACATTTCTAGCCTGTGATGGGGCCTGCCAAAGTATCACATTTTCAGCCTGTGGCGGGGCCTGCACATTATAGTTCCACATTTCTAGCCTGTGAGGGGGCCTACCAAAGTATCACATTTTCAGCCTGTGGCGGGGCCTGCACATTATAGTTCCACATTTCTAGCCTATGAGGGGGCCTACCAAAGTACCACATTTTTAGCCTGTGACGGGGCCTGCCATAATAACAAGATAAACCCAAAGTCCCTTTTCATGCAATTCAGTTTACATCCACACATCAATTCCTTTTTATTTATTTCCGGCTTTAAACTAAGCACGGTCACGTTTCCAGCCCGTGACGGGGCAACCAATATCACATGGTTAGTTTTGAGCACCACATCCATCAGTCCAGTTATGTAGGTGTAGGTTATGCGCATGCATGCATCCATCATCATACCAACCACAAGCGAATACGATCATAATATCAATCACAAGCCAACACAATCAAAATATAATTTAATATAAAACTATTTTTGATTTATCTGGACTATAGCATATCATACATGTCTAAGTATAAAAATATTATATCATGCAGGATTGGCGTACAAGGATCCTTACCTTTGTTAACTCAGACAGACTAATCACCCGCCCTCATGGCCATCTATAAATCCGGATATGCAGAACCCTGCTCAGCGTCCTTTCGTCTGTTAACAGATTGTTCTCCTATATAACCAAGACAATATTAAAAATTATCCGGAGTATCTGACAACCCAAAACCCTCCATTGACCTACGACTATCCAGCAGTCTTTACAAACAATGGTCTCCTCTTATCAAACTAGAGAGAGAAAACTCCAATCTAGAGAGAGAAACTGGAGAGAGAAATAATCCAAGTAGAGGGAGAGGAACTAATAAACAAGAGAGAGAACCTAGGAGAGAGAAGAGAGGAGAGAGAAAACTCTTTCTCCTTCTCAAAACAGGGGGACCGATCCCTCCCTCTCTTCTCGGATCAGGATGGCATAGCCACCAAGGTGCCCATCCTCGGCGATGACGGCCGGCCAGTAATGGCCATCAACTGCGGCACCACCGGCGACAGTGGTCGGCCGGCGGCCAACCAACGAGGGGAAGGAAAGGAGGTGGAATCACGAGGAAGGAGATCTCGGTCCACCTCTTCCCATCCCCTCTAAAACCCTAGAAATCCCTCTCAACCAACCCACAGTCCCGATTCAACCCCCAAGACCATAGATCCGGCCAACCCGGCGGCCGGCGGTGGCAAAATCTGGAGGAGAAAAGCCGAAACAGGGGTTCCCTGTTTCGGACTCTTCTCCGGCGATCTCATTGGCCAAACCCCAACCGGCGCAACCCAAAATCTAGCAAAGGATGTGCAAGGAGAGGCACCACACTTACCTCGGTCCGATGGAGTGCTCCGGCGACCCTTTCCGGCAAGAAAATCAGAGGAAACGAGCTCGGATCAAACTCCTCTCTTCTTCCAATTTGTGGATGGTCTTCACCGAAGGAAAGGGGCTTTGGGGCTTCCTCCGCGGTCAGCCGGATCTCGGAACCGTCGCCTCTCCGGCACTCGGTCTCCTCCGGCGAGTCACCCCCTCTAACGCCGCCGCCCCCCTCCCCTCTCTTCTCATTTTTTTTTTCTCTCACGATCGTGCCTAGGGCACGATTGTAAATGGGTGGATGGGCCCGGTCTTTTCGGGCCGGCCCGTCCATCTTTTTTTTTTTTTAGGGGTATTACACATAGGGTATAAGTGGATATTCAAAAAGAAACGAGGCGCAGACGGAAAGGTAGAGACCTATAAAGCCCGTCTGGTTGCCAAGGATTATCGTCAACGTTATGGTATTGACTATGACGAGACGTTTTCTCCTGTGGCAATGCTCAAGTCCATTCGGATTGTGCTTGCGATAGCAGCACATTTAGACTATGAAATCCGACAAATGGATGTAAAGACCGCATTTCTAAATGGAGATTTAGAAGAAGAAGTGTATATGATACAACCTGAAGGTTTTACATCTGCAGATGAGTCTAAAGTGTGCAAGCTTCAAAAATCCATTTATGGATTAAAGCAAGCTTCACGGAGTTGGAATATACGTTTTCATAAGGTAATCAAAATATATGGCTTCATTAAGAATGAAGAAGAACCTTGCATTTATAAATGGGCAAATGGTTCAGTTATTATATTCCTTATTTTGTATGTGGATGACATTCTTTTAATCGGGAATGACATTCCTGCATTACAAGGAATAAAGGTTTGGCTATTGATAAGTGCTAAATAATGCATAAATTAATATCTTATTTATAGCACTTATCATTATTTTAATTCACATATTTTGTAAATTTAACTAAAAAATGTATTACCTTCATCATTGCATTTTAAAGGTAATTCAAGTTTGATTTGATTATTTATTGATTAAGTTTAAGCTATGCAGGTCGAGTCGAACTCATTTGGGATGATTCCTGAACCCAAATCACAGGCACCCCATGAATCAAATCCTCTCATATCTCGATTCAGTCCAATTCTTTTATTTCTTTCCCAACAATGAGCTCAACAACTCAGCCTCCCTCCGGATCACGACATTCACCCAAAATCATTTCTCCTGTTCCTGTTGGGAACCCGCCCATGCCGCTGATATTTCAAAAAATTTCAGATGGCAGCGGAATCGGCATGCACGGGTTCGACGTTCATCGCATGAACGCTTGTTTCGAGACCTTTCGTAATTAGGTAAGAATTAAAACTTTTAGAACTAATAGGAAGATCAAATCTTCACCTTGCGCGGGTAGATGATCACCGCGAATCTGAATTCGTGGTTTTGGAAGAGGGTTCGTTTGAAGCCGTTCAAACGTCCGGCCTCTACGGGTATCCACATGAAGTAGAGAGCCGATCAAAGCTTTCTTGTCTTCCCGGGGTGCTAGCTCCCTTGCAAAGACTCCTTTGATGGCTGATCTCTTCTCTTTCTTTCAACTCTTGAAAGTGCTTGAGAGGAGGAAGAAGAAGAAGGAACTCAAGGAAGAAGAACACAGCTTCTGCAGCCTTCTTTCTTTTCCCTGCGTTGGAAGAAGGATTGGAGGAAGAGGAAGACGCCAACGCTTGGACCTTGCTCTTCCTTTGCTTGCGGCTGAACCAAGAGAGGAGAGGGGAGGGTGGCGGCAGCAAGAGGAGGATGAAAAGCTCTCCTAGGGCGCCGGCCTCTAGTCCTCTTTAAAAAGGGATTGGAGCTCCTAACTTTTAGGAGTTCCAATGACAACCTACCAAATAAGAAGGGGGCGCCGGCCCTAGCTCCTCTCTTCTTGTCGCCCCAAGCATTTGGAGAGGGGCTGATGCCCCTCTTAGTTGGTTAACCTAATCCTCTTCCAAAGAGGATTAGGTGTCTCTCTCATGGTTTCATCCTAATCTAATTAGGATTGGCCAAATTGGGTTCAATCTATGCTAGTCCTAATCCAATTAGGACTTGAATGAACCATGACTCAATTGAACTCTTCAATCCTAATCCAATTAGGAGTCATGTTGATTCATTAGATTAATAATTAATTTAGACTTAAGGAATCCTAATCCAATTAGGATTTGTTTAATTTTAGTCCTAATCTAATTAGGACTCTATTTGAATCGGAAGTCCTAATCCTATTAGGATTTCTAGGAATCCTACTCCAAGTAGGAATCCAATTTTAATTCAAAACTCCTAATCTCATTAGGATTGAGGAATCCTATTCCAAGTAGGAATCCCAGTCCTAATCCAATTAGAACTCTAGGTATCCTACCCGAAGTAGGATTCTTGTTTCAAGTCCAATTAATTAATTCCCTTTGTTCTTCTTCAACTTCTTATCAATCAAATTGATTTCTTGTGATTCCTAATCACGATTTCAACCATCGGATCGGTCAATACTTCTAGTGTGTGTGACCCCATAGGTTCTATTCTGACTGGTAGTGAGATATATTGTGATCTCTATCACTATATCATTGAAAACTCCTTTCAATGGGTTGGAACGATTCCAACTCAACTCATTAGGGTTTATCGATCATCAAGATAATCCCTATGAGTCCCACCATCCACCAGTGACACCTAGCAGCATGTAGTGGCTACCCAGCAGAATAGAATGATGAACCTCTAGGTGCAGTTAAACATGTGATACAGTCCTACTATCGTGGATCCCTACAGGACGGAGGTCATGGACAACTCGTCAAACCCCATCGTCTGTCATATGTCAAGATTTATTCGACTCGAGTTTGATAGTGAAAAACTCTTTCTCCACTGTGCATACTGCCCCGGCCGAGGTTTTACGAACTCAGTCTTATAAATCACATAGGATCTCTCCTTATCTATCAAGGTCGATAGATTACATATAGGTGCATACCCTACTCCTACAGTGAACTTACTGCAGCCAATCTACACTGCATGGACCCATATGGCTAGAGACCATGTATGTGTGCAGTCAAACTACAATAACCTCACTGTGAGTAGCCGAAGCACCGCAGGTCAAAAGACCAGTCACACTACTGCAACATCAAGCAAGTCACTGACGAGTGGATAGACATCCAAGTGACTTCTTGTATTGGTCACGCTCAGTACCCTTGTTCTCTAACAAGCACCTGCACTATCACTTTAGTGTCCCTACACTGTGGACTCAAGTCTCGTCCATCCAGAAGGAGAGTGATCTGTGCACTGATCGGATCGATCACCGTCCTCGTGATGATCCTTTGATCAGGAGCATTTAGAAATTAATCACCAATGATACATGGCTCAAATTCTCAACTCTTGAGAATATGTATCATCATCTTATTAATTTCTTGGACGATTCATAGACACATAAACAATATGAATGAAAAAGATGCCTTTTATTTATTCAATAATAAATAGTCAAGTACAAAATTATGTCCCTAGAATCAACAATGTGTCAGCCAAATTGGCTTCTAGGGCATACATCTAACAATCTCCCACTTGCACTAAAGCCAATTGGTCATATATCTTAGGCCCATCTTCTCAAGGTGGGCTTCAGTCTTTTGCTGACTCAGCTGCTTAGTGAACGGGTCTGCCACGTTATCCGCGGAGTCTACTCTCTGCACCTCTACATATTTCTTCTCCACATAGTCGCGTATGAGGTGAAAGCGCCGCTCTATATGCTTAGACTTCTGATGAGACCTTGGCTCCTTAGCAAGGGCTATGGCGCCATTATTATCGCAGTAGAGTGTTATGGCATCTGATGTCATCACATCCAACTCTGTAATGAATTTCTTGAACCAGAAGCCTTCCTTAGCAGCTTCAGAGGCGGTGATGTATTCGGCTTCCATAGTAGAATCAGCAATGATCGGTTGTTTAGAACTCTTCCAATTTACCGCACCACCATTGCACAAGAACACATATCCAGATGTTGACTTCCTGTCATCGACATCAGTCATGAAGTCTGAATCTGTGTACCCTTCTACCTTTAACTCTGATGATCCTCCAAAAACCAAGAATAAATCTTTAGTTCTTCTCAAGTACTTAAGAATATTCTTCACAGCTGTCCAGTGTTCTTCACCTGGATTCGACTGATATCTGCTTGTGACACTCACAGCAAGAGCTATATCAGGTCGTGTACATAACATGGCATACATGAGGCTTCCTATTGCCGATGCATAAGGAATCTTGCTCATGCGTTGAATTTCCTCAGATGTGTTGGGGCACATCTTCTTGGAGAGATGAATTCCATGCCTTAGGGGTAAAAGACCCCTCTTGGATTTTTTCATGCTGAACCTCTTCAGCACCTCCTTTATGTACATTTTCTGTGACAGGCCAAGCATCCTTTTAGATCTATCTCTATAGACCTTTATTCCCAAAATATAGGATGCTTCCCCAAGGTCTTTCATGGAGAATTCTTTTGACAACCAGACCTTGACCGAGGTTAGCATGGGAATATCATTCCCAATCAGGAGAATGTCATCTACGTACAGTACGAGAAAAACGACAGCACTCCCACTAACCTTTTTATAAACACATGGTTCCTCCTCGTTTTTGATGAAATCAAACGTTTTGATTGTATCATCGAAACGAGTGTTCCAACTCCGAGATGCTTGCTTTAGTCCATAGATGGACCTTTGCAGCTTGCAGACCTTGTGATCTCCATCACTGGAAGTAAAACCCAAAGGCTGTTCCATATAGATATCTTCATCAAGATATCTATTCAGGAAAGCAGTTTTCACATCCATCTACCAGATTTCATAATCATGAAATGCTGCAATGGCAAGCAATGTTCGGATGGATTTTAGCATGGCTACAGGTGAAAAGGTCTCCTGATAGTCAATGCCTTCGCGCTGACTATACCCTTTCGCCACAAGCCTTGCCTTATAGGTCTCTACCTCTCCATCCGAACCTATCTTCCTTTTGTAGATCCATTTGCATCCAATAGGTACAATACCTTCTGGTGGATCTACTAAGGTCCAGACTTGGTTGGAATGCATGGAGTCTATCTCTGACTTCATAGCTTCCAGCCATTTCTCGGAATCGATATCAGATATCGCCTCGTTGTAGGTTTTGGGATCCTGTATGTGATCCCTATCCCCCACTAGGAACATTTCCTCTGTATCCTCTTCTAGTATACCTAAGTATCTATCGGGAGGATGGGAGACCCTACTAGATCTACGAGGTGGTTGAGGGACATCGTGTACTGGCTCCTTATGAATAGGTTCTATAGGATCCATGACTCGTTGCTTTTCAGAGACTTTCTCTTCAAGCTCAATTTTCCTCCCACTGCCTCTATCAAGGATAAACTGATTTTCCAAGAAGATGGCATGATGGCTCACAAACACATTGTGATCCTCTGAGACGTAAAAATTGTATCCTAATGACTCTTTAGGATATCCTATAAAACGAGCACTTATGGTCCTAGCCTCTAACTTGTTCGCCTGTAGTCGCTTGACGTGGGCCGGACATCCCCAAATCTTGAGATGACCCAGACTTGGTTTCTTACCATGCCATATCTCATACGGTGTGGTAGGAACGGATTTAGAGGGAACTCTATTCAATAAATAAATCGCTGTGAGTAAGGCATCTCCCCAAAGGAACATAGGTAAATCAGTGAAGCTCATCATGGACCTGACCATATCCAATAGGGTCCGATTTCTCCTCTCTGACACCCCGTTGAGTTGAGGTGTACCCGGAGGTGTCCATTGTGAGACTATGTCGTTTTCTTTGAGATAGTCCCGGAATTCCCCACTAAGGTATTCTCCTCCCCGATCTGATCGAAGAGCCTTAAGAGGTTTTCCAGTTTGTTTTTCTACTTCATTTTTGAACTCTTTGAACTTTTCAAAGGATTCAGACTTGTGTCTCATAAGATACACATACCCATACCGTGAATAATCATCGGTAAAGGTAATGAAGTAAGAATAACGTCCCCTGGCTAGCACATCGAATGGGCCACATACATCTGTATGTACTAGGGTAAGTATTTCAGTGGTCCTCTCCCCATGTCCTACAAAGGGTAGTCTGGCCATCTTTCCTTGAAGACAGGACTCGCAAACTGGATATGACTCGGAAGTCAATGAGCCTAAGAGCCCATCTTTATCCATTTTGTTCATTCTATCTTCTCCAATATGGCCAAGTCTGAGGTGCCACAAATATCTTTGGTTTATCTCATCTCTGGATCTTTTGGATCCTTTGGCACTCACATCTTGCTCGGTAACATTCACAGATACATCCATATGTAAATGGTAGAGACTGTCAATCATAAAACCACGTGCGACTATTTTATTTCTCAAATAAATAGAACAACAGTCTTTGTCAAATGTAAAAACATGACCTTCCTGTGCTAGACATGAAACAGAAATCAAATTTCTGCTAGCAACAGGTACATAATAGCAGTCTCTAAGTATTAAACTAAATCCAGACGGTAGTCGCAGATGGTAGGTGCCCACAGCCACAGCAGCAACTTTTGCCCCGTTGCCAACCCGAAGGGTTACCGCACCTTCCGCCAGCCTTCTACTTTCCTTTAGACCCTGCATGGTAGTGCACAAATGAGCACTAGAACCAGAATTTTTAACCCAACTAGAAGTAGAAGAAACCGTTAGATTAGTTTCAATAATGAGCAAGTCTATACCTTCTGAAGGTGTGTCACCTTTCTTGTTCTTCAGGCTCTCGAGGTATGAAGGACAGTTTCTCTTCCAGTGGCCTTCGACATTGCAGTGGAAACATTTTCCTTTGTCGTTAGCCCTTTTCTTTTGAACTTCCTTCTTTGGCTTCTTGTCTTTCTTCTGCTTCTTTGCAGGCTTCTTTTTCTTCCAAGTAGACTTTCTCTTGGAACCAGAAGTCAACTCAGCAGCGAGGACATTGCCCCTTGAACCTTTCAAGGCTCCCTCAGCAGTTACCAACATGTTGATTAGTTCAGTCTTAGTGCATTCAATCTTATTCATGTGGTAGTTTACTATAAACTGACCAAATGAATCAGGAAGTGACTGTAGGATCAAATCCACTTGCAATTCCTTGTGCATGTCCATACCGAGCTTCTCAAGCTCCTCTAGGTCCTTGATCATGGTCAGACCGTGATCATGAACAGACTGCCCTTCGCGCATCTTCGCTTTGAAAAGCCTCTTGGACACTTCAAAACGAGCTGTGCGACTCTGCTCACCATACAACTCTTGTAGGTGTGCCAGTATGTCCCTAGCAGTCTTTATATTTTCATGCTGGCATTGGAGTTCATTAGACATAGATGCCATCATATAGCATTTTACTCTAATGTCATCGTCCAACCACTTTTTATGCATCTCACGCTGAACATCAGTGGGACGTGCTGGTAATGTGGGGATATCTGAATCGAGTATATAACCTATCTTCTCACAGTCCAAAACTATTTTGAGATTTCTAAGCCAGTCCTTGTAATTGGTTCCGGTCAGTCGGTTGGTCTCAAGAATACGGGTCAAAGGGTTTGAACCCGACATTGTATCTGCAGAGAGTAAAGATTCTAGTTAGACTTTTGTACTTGATCCTAATCTGTCCTAAGGTCTTTTAGAACAAATGTGACTCCCACTATTTTCTCGAATTCCTCACACTCCCCTGATAGGAAAACGGAAATCCCACACGACTAGGGTTTCTAGTGGGTACTGCGGTCCCACCAATTTACATGCCACCTCACCTAACAGTTATTGGTGACACATAGATGGATGAGTGTACAACTCTTGTACAATGCTTCTCAAGCATGTTGCAGTGCAACTTGGTCTCTAAGCCATGAAGACCTCACCTAACAGTTATTGGTCCCATTTCTTAGTTAAGTCAGACCCACTGTATAACCGTAGGAATAAAGTCGTCATTGGGTCCTCACCTAACAGTTATTGGTGCCCAACCCCACCTTTACCCTACAACATCTCATGTCTATAGAGAGGTCCAGCCCCCAAATGCAACTTGACCACTGTATCCAGCCGAGACAAGTCAACATCAGAAAGGCCTTAGCAGCTCTACTACAGTGGAAGACCTATTGACTTAATATTGGTTAATCAGGTCTTAGTGTTTGCAACTTGAGCCTTTCATAAGAGGTAATCGAACAATTGGCCAGGTAAGCAGGTGGGAGGCTCCCCTTACTCAGAGAGTAAGGTCCTAATTAAGTAACCACTTTTCATGCTTTCCTAGACACCAATTAGATCAATTAATCTAATATGACTTGCTCATGTCGGTTCACTCTCGACTTGATTGAGGAGGTTTTGATTTAGGTCTCAATTGGGTTTGCTACATCACATGTAGACCTATCTACCCGACTCTCATTCACATCACATGCAAACGGCGCATCACAGGCAGTTATAAACGCAGCATCAAATTAAAGCTAAACTTTAACTAGGTGATGATCATGGATTCTAATTAGGTCGTATTACAAGCACATGCACATCAATTGATCAAGTGGTCTTCAACTCTTGAATTGGTTCCAAGCCTCCTTGATTCGATCCTTGATCAACCCTTGATCCCATCGCCATCAACCGCTTGGATCACCTTTCATCTCATGCCTTTGCTTCAACTTGATCGTTGATGTACATCACATCACAGAAATACAACCAGATGTAAAATAAAAATAAAAATAATTTACATCTCCTTTTAGGAGGCACGCAGGCCTCTCAAAACAACAAATAAGATGCATGCAAGCATCTGAAAAATTACATGACATCGCAGATCACATCGCAGGTCATTACATTTGATACCAAAAGGGGTTGAATCCTATGATCATCACTGTATGCTACAATTATAATTTTCAGATCTGAAACTTAACTGATTATATCATGACATAGGTCGCTGATCATTGCTAATCATGATTCTAAACTTTGTAATCCCATTAACAATGCAATTAGAATCATCTTTTTATCACATAAAAATCAGCATGTAAAAATCAGCACCCCTGAAAAAATCTGCATGCAGAATTTTTCAGCATGCATGATCATTTAATTTTCAGATCTAATATGCCTTTAGATATTTAATTCTTACCTTAATCTACGAAGCCTAGGCTCTGATACCACTGTTGGAAACCCGCCCATGCCGCTGATATTTCAAAAAATTTCAGATGGCAGCGAATCGGCATGCACGGGTTCGACGTTCATCGCATGAACGCTTGTTTCGAGACCTTTCGTAATTAGGTAAGAATTAAAACTTTTAGAACTAATAGGAAGATCAAATCTTCACCTTGCGCGGGTAGATGATCACCGCGAATCTGAATTCGTGGTTTTGGAAGAGGGTTCGTTTGAAGCCGTTCAAACGTCCGGCCTCTACGGGTATCCACACGAAGTAGAGAACCGATCAAAGCTTTCTTGTCTTCCCGGGGTGCTAGCTCCCTTGCAAAGACTCCTTTGATGGCTGATCTCTTCTCTTTCTTTCAACTTTTGAAAGTGCTTGAGAGGAGGAAGAAGAAGAAGGAACTCAAGGAAGAAGAACACAGCTTCTGCAGCCTTCTTTCTTTTCCCTGCGTTGGAAGAAGGATTGGAGGAAGAGGAAGACGCCAACGCTTGGACCTTGCTCTTCCTTTGCTTGCGGCTGAACCAAGAGAGGAGAGGGGAGGGTGGCGGCAGCAAGAGGAGGATGAAAAGCTCTCCTAGGGCGCCGGCCTCTAGTCCTCTTTAAAAAGGGATTGGAGCTCCTAACTTTTAGGAGTTCCAATGACAACCTACCAAATAAGAAGGGGGCGCCGGCCCTAGCTCCTCTCTTCTTGTCGCCCCAAGCATTTGGAGAGGGGCTGATGCCCATCTTAGTTGGGTTAACCTAATCCTCTTCCAAAGAGGATTAGGTGCCTCTCTCATGGTTTCATCCTAATCTAATTAGATTGGCCAAATTGGGTTCAATCTATGCTAGTCCTAATCCAATTAGGACTTGAATGAACCATGACTCAATTGAACTCTTCAATCCTAATCCAATTAGGAGTCATGTTGATTCATTAGATTAATAATTAATTTAGACTTAAGGAATCCTAATCCAATTAGGATTTGTTTAATTTTAGTCCTAATCTAATTAGGACTCTATTGAATCGGAAGTCCTAATCCTATTAGGATTTCTAGGAATCCTACTCCAAGTAGGAATCCAATTTTAATTCAAAACTCCTAATCTCATTAGGATTGAGGAATCCTATTCCAAGTAGGAATCCCAGTCCTAATCCAATTAGAACTCTAGGTATCCTACCCGAAGTAGGATTCTTGTTTCAAGTCCAATTAATTAATTCCCTTTGTTCTTCTTCAACTTCTTATCAATCAAATTGATTTCTTGTGATTCGCTAATCACGATTTCAACCATCGGACTCGGTCAATACTTCTAGTGTGTGTGACCCCATAGGTTCTATTCTGACTGGTAGTGAGATATATTGTTGATCTCTATCACTATATCATTGAAAACTCCTTTCAATGGGTTGGGAACGATTCCAAACTCAACTCATTAGGTTTATCGATTCATCAAAGATAATCCCTATGAGTCCCACCATCCACCAGTGACACCTAGCAGCATGTAGTGGCTACCCAGCAGAATAGAATGATGAACCTCTAGGTGCAGTTAAACATGTGATACAGTCCTACTATCGTGGATCCCTACAGGACGGAGGTCATGGACAACTCGTCAAACCCCATCGTCTTGTCATATGTCAAGCATTTATTCGACTCGAGTTCGATTAGTGAAAAAACTCTTTCTCCACTGTGCATACTGCCCCGGCCGAGGTCTTACGAACTCAGTCTTATAAATCACATAGGATCTCTCCTTATCTATCAAGGTCGATAGATTCCATATAGGT